>NW_028261384.1:84626169-84782419 GCF_051295495.1 Thamnophis sirtalis | reverse complement strand
AACCGAAGAAGTCAAAGGAGGCAGCTGAGTCGGAAGATGTAAAATTGAGCGCTTCCGCAAGGAGTGAACTGATGGTTGAGGAAACCTCTGAAGGGAAGAAACCTGCCGAGGATCTAGTAGTGCTACAGGCTTCCCAGTTTTTTCAACCATTGTATGTGAAGCAGGTGTTACTTGCTCTCCTGCACATATTCCAGAAGTTCTTCCAAATCTCTGCCTTTCTGTTACCAACTGAAGTAATAAGCCTCCATCACTTGGTTTGTTTCCAAGGTCATGAATTTCCTGTACCATTGTCTGGTGGCTCTTTAACCTTTCCATAGGGTTTTTAATGCTCAGGTTAATGTCATCAGCTTCTGAAATTTCGGTAGCCACTTCCTTTTGGATCTCCAACTGATGAGATTTCTCTTTTTCCCCTTTTATTTTTGCTTTGGGAGTGACTTGTGGCCACTTCTTATCCTTCAGAGCTACTTGTCGTCTGGCAAGCTTCCACCATTGCACAGTCATTGTGTGTGAAGCAGGTTTTCTTTGCTCTGCTTGAAGTTTTCCTATGCTTTCTGCAAATTGTCGTCTTTTTGTTAGGAACATAAGAAATAAATTTTCTCCTGTTTGTTTTTTTACAAGCTCATGATCATCTTGTATTATTTTTTGATGGCTGTTTAACCATTCCAGAGGGCTTTTAGATTTTATGTTGATGTCCCAGGAATGTTCTGAAATTTTTGTATCCACTTCCTTTTGGATCTCCAACTCATGAGTTTTCTCTTTGTTTTCTGCAATTTTTGCTATGGTAGCCAGAGGCACTTGTCGCCCTGCAAGCTTCCACCGTTTTTCAGCCATTGTATGTGAGTTAGGTTTTGCTTGATCTTCTGCACGTTTTCCTGTGGTTTTTGCTAATCCTCGCCTCTTTGTTGGTAACCTAACAGGTAAGTCTTTTTTTCTTGGATTTTTTTGAAGCCAATGATCTTTCTTTCCCTTATTCTGATGGTTCTTTAACCCTTCTGAATAGCTTTTAGTCGTCAGGCTGATGTCCCTAGAAGCTTTCAAAATTTCTGTAGTTAAATCCTTTTGGACTTGCAACTCTTCAGTCTCTCCCTTTTTGGTTATTTTTGCTTTGGGTGCCACTTGTAGGACATTAGATAATTTGTGCAGTGTTTTCAGCAGATTTTCATGAGATCCCTTTTCATCCAAATATTCATGAGGATTTGATTTAGTTAATCTACTCCATAATTTTAAAATTGATGACCTAAGAAATTCAATGGAATTACCAAGTGTCTCCTGAATGTGCACATTGTCATAACTAGGGCAATTGGTATTCCTTTTGCAATTAATGTTTGAGGCTGGGCATGGAAGTATAAATCCATCCAACCGTTCAAAAAATACCAGCATTCCAATCAGGAAAATTTGGGTCGCAAAGGGGGCAACACATCTCATGATGCCCATCCCCTCTTGCTCGTTTTACCCAAGTGAGGGATGCCTTGGAATGTTGCAGGCAACAATTGAGGTTATTCTATGCAGTTACTAAGCAACCACATGTTATTCCATATAGAGGCTGCAGGAGAATGCCACTGCTGTGACATCAGTTTAATATCATTCCTGACATCATAGAATTCCCAGAACTGTGGCAACCATATAGGTAGTGACCTCTGTTATAAATAATGAGTTGATTTTATGATATCACTCAGATAATCACAAATGCTCTTGGGTCAGAGTCACAGTAGGGAATACTATCTGTTTCCACTGGAAAATCAGATTGTAAGACCAGGCTATTGTTCTCCAGCTACTAAAACAAATTACTGCATATTACTTATAGCTAGAAAAAAGGGGGATAAGCAATTGAGGAAGGAAAGTATTAGGACTTTAGCTTATATACCGCCCCGTAGTGCTTCGCAGCACTCTCTGGGCAGTTTACAATGTCAGCATATTGCCCCTAATAGTCTGGGTCCACATTTTACTAACCTCAAAAGGATGGAATGCTGAGGAAACCTTGAGCCATTCATTATCAATACCAACTGTGGTCAGAGTTAGTGCAGGTAAGATAAAGAACAGATAAATGATAAACATACATTCCTGTGAAACATACAGATATCTTCCTTCACCCAAAGTTTATTTATTCTATTTGTGTCACACTGCAAGCAACCCACATCCTGGGAGTTTATACGATGAATACCATCTGTGGGACAATTTACAATAGTCATGGTAAATCTAAAAAACATAAAATCAACCTTGAGAATATTAAAAATTACAACTCAGGAAGGAAAAGAAAAAAAGCAGTAATAGCAAAAGTGATCTGAAGTAATTTAAATGTCTGAATACAATCTGGGACATCAGCCTGATTTCCAAAGGAAGAGTTTTCAAAAAAACAATAACAGTTATACTGGAAAGCAATCCCTCCTGGTTTCACATTTATCACATTGGGGATTATAAACACTAGGGATATTTGTGGGGAGGAGGGAACATGAGGATGGTATGTGCATTTAAGTGCCATGGCAAATAGAAACACCATTTTATCAAATGTCCTAACTAGTAAATGATTACTGGTGGCTTTGGGGTGATTAAATCATCACATGCCCATCATTTCGCTATAACTGCTGTTGATACACATGCCCTCCCCAGAATCTACCTTTGAAGAAAAGGAAGAGCCAGCACAAAAATAAAATAATGGGCTTAGTGACTAATTTAAATTACTTGCCTCCATTTAAACATTGACTGATCTATACCTGTATCCCCTGACAATTCATATATAGAGAAACTTCTCTCTCACATACAAATACAAGCATACAGACCTTGGTACCCCCATACAATTCATTCTTAGTCCTGACAAGAAAAAGAGGACAATGGAGGACTATAGGGGAGGTGGACTGGAGAGAAAGGTGAGTGAAAAACTGGAAAAAGGAAAGGAAAAAATAACTGGAAAGGGAAAAAAGATGTTATAAAAGATGGGATTTCAGCCCAATTGACTTTTATCAAGCCTAATTTCAAGGGCATCCATATTTTTCAATAGTAGTATTTGCCAGTATTTGCATCTCTTGCGCCTTCCTTTCTGTGCAATAGTTTCCCCTATTCTTAGCAACCTTTCCCCTCAATTTGCAATGAGGGGGTGGGGGAAGTAATTGCCCTATTCGATATTTATGATAGAAAGCTTTTATCTATTTTATTGAAAATACTAATTAATTATAAATAGGCATTATCTTTTTTTAGGGGGGGGGGAAGAGTGCTATCTTCCATTGGAAGCTTGCATTTGGTAGCTTCACCACCCAAATGCTCTAAAATCAAGGAGAACCCATTTCCAGGCTAGATAAGGTTCTTAGGAGTGAAGAGGATACCTTTCTGGATCAGCAAGAAGAAAACAGAATCTTTGTCAATAATCTGCTCTTCTTCTTCCATGTTAAAATTGCACAAGAACTTCTTTTCTCCTAGAGGGTCTAGCAGTGAAAACGATAATTCAGTTGCCTAGGAAGAGAGAGAAGAAACATCTTGATAATTTATTTTACAAAGGCTGAATTCTTCAATTCTCAGATTTTTAAAACAGTACATTTTGAAACATTCCAATCACTTGGTGCTTTCTGCAGAATTTAACAGAAGCTGCAAATCGCGGAATGGGCTCCTTCCATTCTTTTCCCATCAACTTTCCCTGTAAATTTTCACATGAATTTCTTGGATTGACATAGGATGTTACCTATTGTTCAAAGAAAAATCCATCTGTTCAGTTTCACGCTGGGAGAGGGGCATTGGAAATAAAAAAGAGGCTAGCTGCTTAGGAAAGAAGGTCCATTTACTGTTGACCAGAACCACCAACAGCATGTAGTTCTGGGGCAGCTGACCAATTGGTTGAATGTGTAGATGGATCTTTATAGGTTTCCGTGATGCTGCTGGGGGTTGTGCAATGTCTGAAATGCCCCTATAAGTTGTCCAATGTAGTGAACTCTGTGTCTTTTGCTATTCTAATGCTGGTGGCTTAATCCTATCATGTCCTAAAGGTCATGTCCTGTTCTTAGAATTTGGGTGGAGAAGGATGTAAATTTTAACCCCATCACTGGAGATGAAGGTGTTTTGTTTGTGAATCACATTAAGAAAGACTGGCTATAAAAACATGTTTCTCCATTTCTCCTTTGGGGAAGTATAATATTCTGTTTCTTAATATTCCCTCAAATATTTCACTCTCAGGGGAGAGGATTCCTATACTATGAAACACAAATTTCCTATCTTTCAGATAATGTCTGGTTAAGATATCATACAAAGTATCTGTAATTAGTATGTTAATCAAGCCATCATAATTTATAAACTGTAGCAGATGCAATTACTGCAATTGCATTGAAAAGGGGCTTCTGTTCATCTGAATGAGATCGCATTCAGGATTTTTGAACTAAAATTAACAATACTATCTCATTGTTTCAAAAGTGCAAGAGTTCATAATCAATAACTATAATCTGTTTTTAACCTGGTTGAAAGTAAGATTTATAATTAATTTAGGTGTGATATGAGAGAATCTTGAGTTATGGCTAAAGTCGGTTCTCTACAACAATCAACAATAATGTTCCCCAGAAATGGAACATTCAGTGATGGGATAAGTCAACTGGAAAATACTGACATGAGCATGAATATCAGCAATGTAAATATGCCAACAAACAATTGAACATTGGGTTTCTAACTGAAAAAAGAAGCATAATCAATACCTTGAAGACATTGAAGGAAGGATAATACAAAACTAACATGGAGCTGGTTGAGATCAGTGCTGAAGAAAGAAACTAAATACTTCATTTTGGCTGCCCAAGAACAAGCCTTGCAGACCAATTGCATGAAAACAAAAATTCAACCTGTCAGCAACAATAGCAAATGTTGCTTATGCAATGAGAAAGATGAAACAGTCAGACATCTAATCAGTGGCTGCAGAAAAATCTCATAGACTGATTATGATCATGATCAAGTTGCCAAAATCATACATTTGAAGCAAAAATGACTGGGAGCACCAAATTGACAAAGTTCTTGAAAATGAGCAAGTCAAGTTCCTATGGGACTTTCAGATCCAAACAGACAGACATCTGTTCTACAACATACCTGACTTCACTATTGTGAAATTGTGGAAAAGAAAAAAAAGTCTGGTTCACTGATATTGCAAATAAAGACCTTAGTCGGAACTGCCTATTTCCGTGATGGCGAACCTATGGAACGCATGCCAGAGGTGGCACGCAGAGCCCTCTCTGTGGGCACTTGAGCCATCGCCAGCTGCTCTTCTGGTTTCTGGCACACACCATAGAGCTGGTCTTTGTGAGTGCCAGAGCACTGGAAAATGGCCTGAAAAACAGCCAAAAACCAGATCATTTCAGACCGTTTTTTAGGCTGTTTTCAGGCCTGTAAAACAGCCTGAAAATGGCCCCCAAATGGCCTGTTTTTTGGCTGTTTTTCACGCTGTTTTGAGGCTGTTTTTCAAGCCATTTTCCTGTGCTCTGGTGCCTGAAAAGACCAGCTGGCCAGTGTGCATGCATGCACATTCCAGTTTGGGCACTTGGTGCTGAAAAGGTTTGCCATAATTGGCCTATATACTGAGACACTACCTTAATTGCTCTTAGGTCCTACATCAGGACTTGAACTGTTAAGTTTTTACCAGTCCCAGGCAATGAATCGAAACTAAAGATTAAATCTTTAATAATAATAACAATGAATCAATAATAATAATACAATTTAATTCAATCCATGATATAGCTTTTATCAACCTAATTCCTCTCCAGAAGTAGAAATAGCATTTAGACTTACATACCACTTCACAGTGCTTTACAGCCTTCTCTAAGCGGTTTACAAAGTCAGTGTATTGCCCCCAATAATCTGGTTTCACATTTTACCAGTTCGGAAGGATGAAAGGCTGAGTCAACCTTGAGCCAGTGAGATTCAAACTGCCAAACTGGCAGTCAGCAGATGTGGCCTGCAGCAGTGCATTCTAACCAGTATGCCACCATGGGTCTTATACTGGATGGCTTGAAACTGTGGGAACTGTCACATAAAGGACAAATCTATAAAATGTAGATTGAACTACTCTAAAAAAAAATGAATTTTTTCCAGATTCTGTGCAGAACATATTTTCTTCTCAAGGATATTGTGAAAAAACAATTCAAAGAAAACTTGCTACTGAGAAGGTTTACTGGTTGTAATTACCACAAAATGGTCATTTCAGGATTTGTTTGGCATGGAATAAATGTCATTTGTACATCTGATATCCCCCCCCCCTCACTTGTGCCTTGGAATACTAGCACCCAAGTAATAGCAGACTGAGAATGACTATCCTAAAGAATTGTGCTTTCTGATGGGGGAAATTAGAGCTAGGTGACAGATTGATTTTTAAGTTAATTTCCCAGAAACAGCCCTAGGAAAAAATCTAACTAGGCTGGAGACAAGTAATGAGACAAGTATCCCTTAGCAGCATTTTTTTCATCCCCAAAAGCATGCGCAAAACTGAATTGCTGATAAGCTAAGAAAGAAATTGGAATGCCAAAAATTTAAAAGGGTATTTTAAAAATATTAGCAATCCCATTTAATTACCCTAATTTAGCTGGAATTTCAAACAGTAGATTGCCACAGATTGAATGGATTAAGACTTGAAGCACAGCTCATCAGGATTTAGATCTGGAGCCTAATTCTATTTTCAAGAATCAACTCAATCAAGTAAAAAAAATTAATCATACATTCTGATATACGTATGTATGTATGTATGTATGTATGTATGTATGTATGTATGTATGTATGTATGTATATATGGAACTATAATGAAATATGTTTAATAATGAAAAAAACTGATTCTCAGGAAGATAAGGAGATATAATCTAGCACTGTGCACAATTAAGACATGTCCAACTGTCAGGATTACTTTGCCAATTTCTCAGAAACCAATCTAAAACCAATTCACAATTGGTTTCATTATATAAATTCCAAATGCAGAGAGCAATTAGTGCTTATGCACTTTCATCTGTTTAAAAAGTTGCCCTATCAGTGCCAAGCAACTCCTCAGTTACCCTGATTCCTGACATTTAAATTCCCAGTTAATTCTTTATTTTCTTTATTTACATCTTTTTTATTTTCATAATTCATAAATCTGTAACAGAGATTTTGCAATTACTACACTTTTCCATTTGGATATATCACAGATCCTTTATCTGATTTCATTTACTGTCTTTATTGCCATATAGTTTATACAGTTATACAGTATATAGTTTATGGTCATATTGTTCCAGAAGCCTTTGGGAAATTATCATTGACTATTACCACATTACAATTGTTTATATGTCCATTTGTCTTATGCTTTTATTCTGTATCTATATTTTTATGCTGTGTCCTGCCAGTATTTTTGTTGAATCCAATGGTAGTGATCGTGGTAGTAGTAGAAGAGGTTGGGGGAAAAAAGAGGAATAATTTGTCATAGGATGGTTTAATTATGAACTTTTAATGTGTTAGATATATTAATATAGCTGGCAACAGATATTTGATATCTGCATAATTTTGTAATATATTATATTATGACTGCTACATTTGCCTTGATTCTCCCCGTCTCATCAACATCAGCACAACTTTCTGATTTTATTTTTTAGTTATAGTGCTCAATTATGCCTGTTAGACTAAAGAAGTTTAAAGAAAGACAGAGGGTCTAGGATAGTATACCACAAACTGCTTAGCTTATTCCAGAATTTCCCATGAGAAGATGCATTTTCTCATTGCAAAATTATTCATAGAATATGAAGGCTCATTGTACTGTAATTTTCTTAAGGTTGAAGTTTAAATTAAATTTGAAAGTTTCAATTCACTGTTTTGAATAATGTGTTTAAAAGAAAACTGCATTCAATGGTTCTCATAACAGTTTGGGTTTCTTTGTGTTCTTTAATTATTATGTCTGTTATTTATAATTTCTCAATGTTATTTAACTTTTTCTCCATTGAAAGGAAAATGAAGGCCTTTGTTCTTCTTTTAGCCTTTGTTCTGAAGACGGAAAATTTTTTTTAGCCTCTTTAGCCTCTTAGTCACTTATATTTGTTTGCTATGACTTCTGAAAACATGGTAAGTATTTCTAATATTTAAATATATTTGATTTTATTTGTAATTTATCTTCAGATCATATACATGTTTTCCTGTCAATACAGCTTAGTACAATCATTTTGAGAGTAAAATAATGTGAAAAAAGCTGAGAACAGGGGTTCAAAATAGGCTGATTTTAAGTTGGCCACAATCATATCAGTGGTGGGTTTCAAAAATTGTTCGAACCTACTCTGTGGGTGTGGCCTCCTTTGTGGGAGTGGCTTGCTGCCCATGTGACCAGATGGGAGTGACTTGCCTCCCATGTGACCGGATATGAAGATGCCGACGACACTTGTCAGAACCACCTTAAATTACCTCACACACAGCACTGGCATGCATAAGAATACGATGTAAACTTGTTTTTTAAAAGGCATCTTTGGTTTGCGTTAAAACAATTTCAACACAATGTTCTGATTGCACCACAAACGCAGTAGTCATCCTTACCTTTCACAGAGGCACCGAGTTTTATAAATATGAGCATGATAGTGTAGAATAATCATATCCAAGGACCAGTGGTGGGTTTCAAAAAATGTTGGAACCTCTTCTGTAGGTGTGGCCTGCTTTCCGGGTCCAATGGTGGAACCTCTTCTAACCGGTTCGGTAGATTTGACAAATCGGTTCTACTGAATAGGTGCAAACTGGTAGGAACCCATCTCCGAACCATATGTTAAAACGTAGATTATAGTTTAAAAATGAAACTATTAATAAGAAATCTATTTTTTTATGTTAACCTTGAGCAATGAAACTTGATTTCACTGAGGGCCGCATCAGTTTTGTGTTTGACCTCAGGGGGACTTGGTGGGCATGGCCAGCATGACATCACTTGTGTTGGGAGGTACCTATGATGGCCTGAACACTTTCTCAGCCAAAACAGGCTCCCGAGCTCTGTTTTCGCCTGGGATGGCCTCCTTCTCTGCCAGCAAAAACGGAGTTCAGGAAGGGCATGTGTAGCCCTCGCAAGCTGTTTTCACTTGCAGAAACACCATGGGTGGGCCCTTCACTATTTCCAGGGCAGTCCCGTGGGCCAGATCTAAGCACCCTGTGGGCCAGATTCGGTCCCTGGGCCTTGAGATTGACACCCCTGACATTAATGTAGTCCCATTGAGAACCATGTTCTGAGTGCAATTGTTAGCCAACTGCAAATCCATCTGGTGTTGTACTGTCTATCCACATTGTTCTACCTTATCAAGAAGTAGGCTGTTGTTGATTGTATAAAATGTTTTACAGAACTCTATTATATAGCCATGATGACAATTCTATGGCATGTGTGCCAGAGGTGGCACACAGAGCCCTCTCTGTGGGCATGTGTTCTCTCACCAGCTGCTCTTCGGATTCCATCACATGCATGCACGCTGGCCAGCTGGTCCAGTATGCATGTGCACCGGCCAACCGCTCTCTTCCGGGTTCTGGCACAGACTGGTGTGTCCCAGAACTCGGAAGAGAGCAGCTGGCCATACCATTACCACTGAACCAGTAGTGGTATGGCGGCCTGGATGGCTGGAACCGGCAGTGACCCAGGCCTGCCACGCCCCCAAACCAGTTTCCCGGTCTGTTCTGCTGTTGTTGCCGTGTTTCTGAACATGGGCAGAACTGTTTTCAGTCAACTGTGCATGTGCATCAATTAACAATATAGTAATATACTAATCCAAGGCAACTAGTGGTCTATGAGGGGCTTTCAACTGGGCTATGGAAATGGCTGGTAAGGTGCATGCACAACCTTACTTGCATGAGCAGCGGGTGAGCGTGCATGCCATTTAAGTGAGTGGCAGTGATTTATTACATAAAATGCAACTCCCCTGCCTCTTTTGTTGGGTCTGGATTTTTTTCTGAACAATTTATATCTTTATAGTAATTCCAATTAGGGGTTCCATCCCACAAAGTTACAGTAATGAAAACAATATTGTCCTTGCCCTCATGTACTATGACTTCTTGTTTCCAATACTTTGAGCTTTAGTGTATGTGTGTCTGAGCCTTTTAGGGCTGATCTTGCATTTGTTTTCTATTTCTCCTGTTTTATATCTGAATAGTAATGGGGAGCCCCTCCCCCAATATTTGAGATGGGGAAGTGAGCTGATGTGTAGTAATCCATAAAAATTGAAAAGGAGGTTTGCACTCATGAATTGTGGTGCTGTGAGCGCTGTTGTTTACACTCAATCAAGGCCAACTATCCTGAGATTCCAGATGGGAGAAATATCTGAAGATGAGTTTTTCCACATCATAGTGGACTCTTGCTCTGAATGCAGGACCCTGGGCAGGAGGGAAGGATTTGGGATGACTTTCATCTATAACTGTCATGCATTTTGAATCAGATCTTGTTTTCCTTTTGCTGCTATCATTTCAAACTTAGTAAAAGTACCTCTTCTCTAATTCAATGGAGTTGGGAGTTTTCTTTCTTGAGTTTTGAACGGAGGCAGGCCTGACATTTAATGAAAATGATGTAAAGCATATATAGTTAACAATGGAAAGGAATGCCAGGAGGGTGATGATAAGATATGGATCTATAAGCCAAATAAGCGGGAGGGAGGATATAAAATGGAAAATCCATAGATCCAGGGGATTTATAAATTGGGAAACGTTTTTATCAGTGAGAAAAACTGCACCTTTCTGGAAGGAACTATTCAAAGAAGTATTATATAAACAAAGTAGAATATGTCTCAGAATGCTATTATTATATTCCTTCAAAGAAGAAAATATTAAATTACATAAGATTTAATAACTAAAATAGTTAATGGATGTTGGTAGAGTTTAGGAATTGAGAAATGATGCAGGAAATATGGTCATGCCTTGCAAAAGTTATTAATAAAATTCAAATATCAAATTCACAGTACTTTCTATTTTTATCAAATCTGAGTGGTTACATATATTAATTTGAAAAATAGCTGTAGTTTTGGCAAATCTAGAGATTTATAGCCTGTGAATGAATTTTGAATTATGTTGAAAATGGCTTCATTTTTAAGCTAATTTATATGGCCATTTAACTGACTGTGATTCTGATTCTGAGCTAATAATATTAGCTAAAATACTGGCTCAAGCACATTTTTGGAAGAGAGTCACTTTTCCATGCAAAAATAAAGTTTTTTATTCCTTTTTTGTCCTTTAAAATTTTTTGCTCATCAATGAATTTTACTTCTTTCAACTATTTGCTTTTCTTCTCCTGCTAGATTAATTTAGGTTAGGATTATTAACTAATGGTTGACAGTTCATTCTTCAAATTTAAGTTGTCATGTTGTAATCACAATGTCAGATCACATCAATTATGTTCACTGTGGGCAAAATCTTTGATTTTGAGGCAGAGGGAGAGGCAGAGGGTGGTGGGAATTGAAGCAGAGGTGAATGAGACAGAGGAAAAATATGAGGAATGGATGAAATTTTATCCCCAAATTTGCTACTGTTTTCCTTTCCAGTCGAAATCTGGCTTCCGCGTGCAGAAATTATGCATTCTATGAAGACATTTTGCGGCTTCGAGCACTCAAAGCTTTCCATTTTTCCGCACGGGAAAAAAAACCAATGGCTGCTTTTTAAAGAGACTTCTTTGGGATGGCCGGCGGTGGGGGCGATCCGAGTGAATAAGGAGGGGAAAAAAGATAATACCACGTCGCAATTGCGCAAAGCCGACATTACCCTCCCCGGACGGCTCGTTTTCATCACAATCTGCGGCGTTAAGTCAACCCGGAAGCTGAGAAGGGCGTAGAGATCCGTCCTTCCCGCCGAGCCTTTGTTTTCGATCTGGAAGCGTCTGAAGGATCCGAGGTCACGTCTCGTTTCCTGCCTGAGGGTCGGCAGTCTGCGATTTCCTCTATTCCCTATGGCCGGTGCCCGGGCGCTGGGCGAAAGTGGTGGGGGCGGTGTAGCCGCCATGGACTATTCAGTACATGAGGCTTGGAACGAAGCCACCAACATTTACTTATTGGCGGTGCTGGCCAGCTTGGCCCTGTTGGTGTACGCCCGCAGGTGGGATTCTCAATTGGAAAGAAGTGACTCCTGTAACTCCTATTTCTATATTGATTAAGAATACATTAGCATCGTAAGCTCGGTAGATCATTGCACGTTTCTGCCCACTGTAGGTGTGGAGGCTGAAAGAAACTACTTCCTTGCTAAATTCCGATTGGGAGATTCGGCTTTCTAATCCACGGTTTATCGAGTGTGGGGTACTTTTCCTAGACGATTCCTGGCCTTAGGGGAAAACTTTACGGCTATATGGCTAGGCTTGCAAATACTGGCTATTGAATCAGCAATTGGTTATCTCGAGATTTGGGGTCCATGCTTCTGGGCTCACAGTTACAAAGTTGTCAGCTGTAGACGTGGCAACAAAACAGGAACTTCTGTGAATAAAATAGGTTTTATTTATTTAGGGATTTGGAGGAAGGATGTGGAAGAGAAATACGTTATGAATATGCCTGCCTAATTTGGGAAAAATCCTGGGTCTTTCAGCATTTCACATCTCACCATGTAATAGTCAGTAACCCCTTGCTATCGGTGCATTTTTATGAGGATGATGACTAAATTTTTATTGCTCATGACCAAGTCTGATTCAGTAATAAATATTTTAACAATAATAACAATAACAACAATAATACATCAATAAATTGCAGCTTCCTCCAATAACAGCGAAACTGCAAAAAACACTGCTATTCGGAACATCGTATATTTTAAGAGGGTACTTGGTTGATACTTAGGACGCTAGCAGCAACCAGTATCAACCATTAGCACCAGTCATGATATTTGTGATGCATTTTTGAATGTTCAATTGACTGAATTTCATGTTTAATGAATAAAATATATAATAATAATATAAAGAAAATGAAGGCATTCCTTGGCACAATTTGTCATTCAAATATATGTCCAAAAGGTGCTTTTTCAAAAGGCAATTGGATTTTCATTGTTTTTGCTTGAAGATGTGTTGCTTCTCATCCAAGAAGCTTTTTCAGTTCTGCTGAAATACCTTTGGGACAACAATAACCTGGATGATTGAGAATCTCTATTCTCAATAGAGAATAAGTTCAGATAAATGTTTATTATGAGTATTGTGTGACTTTTTTCTACTAATGTTGAATAATGGGTGTTAGAATGCAGTGAGCAAGAAGCCTTACTATCAAGTGACATTTAAACATCCATAGCCTAATTTCTGTAGTTACATCTTTCAGTGATGGTAACGTTTGCTTTCTCAGGAAATTGGAGATAATCTTTGCCACTTCTAATTGAAATTCCAATTGTATTTCTATTTCTTTGCAGTAGAAATTAAGACAAGTTGCTAATTTTATTTACCATTAAGAGAAATATATCTGATTTTGTATTACTTATGTTTTCTATTCTCTTTGGACTTTAGAAATAAGAGGAAGATTATGAGGATTTTTACATTACCTCCAACTGTAGAAATACCACCTGAACCAAATTTTTATGACAGCATGAAAAAAGTCCGTCTTCGCCAGCAATTAGAGATGTATTCTATTGGTAAGTAAAATATATTTACTTTGACACTATTAAGGTTTGGATAATCTATAGATCCCATTTAAAAAAAAGAAATTTATACTAAATATATGTGATGAAACATAAATCTGACTCCTAATATTTGTACCATTTGAAGTTACTACTCTGAATGTAAATACATTTAAGGGTTGTGCTCTAGGATTGTGATCCTTTTACTCTTCTACTCATGTAGCGATAATGTATATGGATCTTGAAGGTAATTAAATCCAATACAGATTGCAGGATTGCTAATGATCCTTGAATCATACCCTACATTTTATACTGATCAGAAATGTACAGTAGCACAGTTTATTATTCACGTCTTTCTCATGCTTTTTCTGTTCTGTTAATTTGCATAATTGGGATGGTATTCTTCCTTATAACATGATTCTGAGAAATGGATGTTAAATGACATCTGATAGAGAAATCGCTAGAAGATTTAAAGATCTTTAGAAAATACCTGAATTGGATATTTATAAATTGTTGAAATATCTAGTCATCCAAATTAGGTTCTTACCCATGTTCTTTTCTAGAATTCTCAATTTCTGTTCTGTTTTGAAATAATTACTCCCTGCCACTGATGAGTAATGGTAAAGTACATACAAAGCTATTTATCTTTGTAATTGTGCCATTTGGGCTGTAAAAGAAATAAGACTTGGGAATGAGATTGCTATTAGTTATTCCTATTACAGTACGGAGTAAAATGTTCTGTTTTCCAAAGCATTCTGATGACAAAGAAAGAACAAAGAACAATCAATCTAGGAGGGTTAGGTGTCTCTCAGAAACAGTGATGAAATATGTTACTGAGAGGTTTATTAAAATAATTTAATCCACAGATAATTTTTTCTTCCCTATACCCCATTCATGTGGGGAGAAATGACACCACAAAGACCTTGAAAACAATAAAGAGACTATGAAGAGGCATGAAAACTAAAGAAATTAGTGCCTGGTGGTGTTTCTTTCTGTACTCCCAATAAAAGCTAGGCATCCAATGATAGAGTGCAGGACTTTTGAAACAAACCATTCAGGGAATGATGCTGTCAAGAGAACTTTGGATTCTTACATCACAGACTACAATATCTATAGGAGGGGCTACACTTCACAAGAACGTGGAAGAATATCTTTGGAAACCAATTGGCTTACCTTATCCATAGAACTTTAAACTAAGTGGAGGAGACAAATTTTTAGAAACTAATTCCAAGAACAAAACTCAAATTAACCAAATGTTTAAAAAGGGGGAACTCAGACCCAAAACAGGAGAAGCAGAAAATAAACACAGGATTAGTCATAAAGGACTCAGATGCCTGTACACTAATACTCAAAGTATGAGGAACAAACAAGGTGAACTTGAAATTCTAGTACAGAAGGCAGACATGACTTCACTACCATTACACAATTTGGTGGAATGAAGTCCATGACTAGAATGTACAACTAGAAGGATTCAAACTGTTCAAAAGAAACAGACTTAATAAAAAAGATGGAGTTGCAATATATATACACATACATACATACATACAATAATAACACTTCTATAGAAATGCACACAACAATGATGAAAATCTTCTTGAATACATTTGGATTAATATAAAAGGAAAAAGGAATGACATTGCCATAATTTGTATAATAATACAGACCACCCAGCCAAACAGACGAAAGAGATGAAATGTTTGCTAATTGGTTAGCTACCAGAACTATATAAAAACTTACTTCATAAGCTACAACCACTACTACCAGGTGAGCCTAACTTCTCAGTTAAGAGGCTTTGCATTGCCTCCAAATTTTGACAAGGGCTGTGTTGAAGCCAAGAAAGCTCTTACCTTGGCATATAAAATGCATGAAACTGAGGCAATAAAACAATAATGGCAATAAAACAATAATGGTAATAAAACAACTCTTAAACATCTCACAAAAAAAAATGATTCCAACAATTAATTGCATTTAATAAGACACATGATACCAGATCTTCCTGGGAACAGCTTATTGAGACAGCAAAGTGAAAGAACTCTTCTCTATTCTGGCATCTAATAGCCTGCCACTCTTGACAGAATTTAGGAACAAGACAGTTTCCTGCAACTTAAACACACTTTAACCCAGGCCTGGGACTTCCTGACTTAGACAAGCCTTTCCAGTTGTTTGTAGAAACAAAGCAGAATATGGCAGTGGGGGTGCTGACTCAGAAACTCGGGACTTGGCACCGCCCGGTTGCCTATCTATTGAAACAGTTGGACCCCGTGGCAAAGGGCTGGCCGGCCTGCCTGCCTCAAGGCGGTGGCCGGAACAGCTTTATTTACTCAGGAGGACAATAAGTTAACCTTCGGCCAAGAACTAGACATTTACATCCCACATGCCCTTAAGGCTGTCCTTGACAGAAAAGGGCATCTATGGCTGACTAACCCCCAAATGCTTAAATATCAGGGCCTTATCACTCACAAGCTCCTGATCAAACTCGTTCAATCACATTCTTTGAACCCGGCCACCCTGCTGCTGAACTGGATGCTGTAACCACTCATGACTCCTTGCAGACGATTGAAGAAACCTATGCCAGCAGACCCGATTTGAAGGATGAACCCCTCCCTCATCCGGATGTTGCCTTGTACACGGATGGCACCAGTTTTCTGCACAATGGCCTTTAGAAAGCGGCATATGCAGTGGTCACGTTGGATGACGGTTGGGAAGCAGAACCTCTCCCTGCGGGTATCAGTGCCCAATTAGCCAAATTGCATGCATTAACGCCCTAGAGTTAGCCCAAGACCTCAGAGTCAATATCTACACCGACTAAAAATATGCCTTCCTCACGGTGCAAGTGCGTGGAGCTCTTTACAAGGAAAGAGGCCTCATCACAGCGGGAGGAAAGGACATTAAATATGGCCCTCAAATTCTATGCCTACTGGACAGTGCGTGGGCCCCAGGGAGGTTGCTGTCATGCACTGCCAGGGCCACCAGAAGGGGGTGTCAGACACTGAACGGGGCAATAATAAAGCTGATGGCACAGCTTGGGCGGAGGCTTTTCAGCCCCTCATGATGCAGGCCACATGCCTGACCCTGTGGACCCCCCCTACAGCAACACCCACATCTTACTCCCCTCAGGAGGTACAACAGGCAGAGTCATTAGGGCCCTCTGTAGTGGGGACCTGGTGGGTACTTCCTGACAATCGGGTTTTTGTTCCCCAACACTTGGCATGGGAGGTGGTTTACTCTCTCCATAAGTCCCTCCACCTGGGAAAAACGGCATTGGAGAAGGCTTTGTTACGGAAGGTTTATATTGATAATATCTCTCGTCTAGCAGCCAGTGTTTGTGCCCGGTGTCATATTTGTGCTGCTAACAACCCTCAACAAGGCCCATTGCTCCCCCAGGGACATGAATCCAAGGGAATATACCCTTTTGATTCACTTACGATTGATTTCACCGACATGCCGCGCTCGGACCAGTATACGGCGATGTTAATCATTGTCTGTACTTATACAGGATGGCTTGAATGTATTCCTACCAGAACCAAAAGGCTTTTGAGGTGACATAGCTGGCGGGTGCCCAATCTTCTTGCTCCCCAGTCCATAACTACTACCCAGATAGTGGATTCGGTTAAAATTAAGCAATTGCAAGCCCTTAATGCCATAGTCCACTAGCTACAGAAAATGCATAGTAGGTATGTATTAATATTCATAATGTAATCAACAGCAAGACCCTTGGGGGGGTCTTATACTCAGGTGATATTCTGGTCACTTTCTCCCACCTGCCTCATTTCCCCCTTTTGAAACTTCACCCTAATCAAGGATTATTGTGTAGTTTCATAAATGTTAGGGTCCTGGTCATCCGTAGGCAGGGTGGTATAATCCCATATCTCCAGAGCTCTTGTAGCCGCCATCTTTTCTACGAACAAGGACATGGTATTGGTTATGGTGCGCACAAAGATTGGGAGAATGCAGGGCAGGATAACACAAGCAGAAGCTATCAGGCCAATCGGGAAGGCTCCAGGAACTAACTTCATTTCTGTTGAACTATTAAAGAATAATATGGAGTGATAGATTCCAGTCCTGGCAACACTATTCACTTATATTGACTCCATGGTCATGTCCCAGAGGATTGGGGGCTGGCAATTGTCCCAATTTTTTAAAAAAGGAAAGCGAGACGAGCATGCTAATTACAGACTAGTAAGTCTGCTAAATATAATCAGCAATCTCTATGCCAAACATCTTCAAGATAAATGAAAGGAGTGGCTGGATCCTGAGAACTTAATTGCTGAAGAGCAAGCTGGTTTGGAAAGGGGAGAGTGCTTAGTCCTCTATCACTTGATTGAAAAATATGCATTAAATAGATCCGTATCATAGGTCACCTTTATAGATCTCAAGGCAGCTTTTGATATGGTTACCAGGACTAAGCTATGGAAGAAGCTGAAAGCTGCTTCATTTGATCATAGGCGTCTCAATTTGTTATGTGGCTTACATATTAAAACATCCTGTGATGACCCCAGCAAGGCACGGATGCAACAGTTAGCTGATAGTTCAAACTTCCCTTTCTTGTTCCAATTTTCCCCCAAATGCTCCCACGTTTGTGGCAGGTTCTGGAGCAAAACGCTCACGCACAACTCCAGCAGCCTCTGGCTGTGAGTAGTCCAGCAAAATGCTGTTAGCACAACCACTTCCAGGTAAGAAATCTAGCAAGGCAAGGGAATATGGAAGTGACTTCCACAAAGCAAAGGAATAAGGCAATGAGCCACAAAGCAAAGGACACAAATCTCCACAAATTCAGCTTTCTGACAAACACCCTCCCCACAGCATCTCCTTAAATCTCAGTCCCCAGATGTTCCTTGTGAAGAGGGGTGGGGTGCTCTCCTCCTGAGTTGTCAGGTCTTCCTGTGCTGTTCCCGCTTCTCTACTCTCTTTACTTGTGGATCAGGAGGGAACGGTCCTTGCTCGTAGCCTGAGTTCCGTCGCTCCTCATCTCCACTGCCTGTCCTATCTTCCCCCCACCTCCCGCTCGATCATCCTGACCCTTCTTCCCTGCTGGCAAGCCATACAACACCCAAGGGACCCAGGGCCACCTCATCCAGCTCCTTCCCTGTTCTTTCAAAGCCAACAAGGCTGCCCCCTCAACCTCTGTTGGACCTAGCACTGGCTCATCCTCCTCCATGGACTCAGGGTCCGATGGGGCATGATACATCCCTCAAGGTTAGGTGTCATATGCAAGGGTTCCTTTCAAGGTTGTTCCAAACTCAAAGCAGAGGTGAACATGTGCATTTTGGCCCCCTTGGTTTTCAACTTGCATATTAATGACATGGTTAAATAAGCCAAATTACCCCCCCCCCCCAAAAAAAAATAGGTGATCGAAACATCACACTGTTTCTCTATGCAGATGAAGCTGTGATCCTCTCCAGGGCACCAGTAAGTTTTAAAACCCTTGCAAGCCCTTGTCAAGTATTGTAATTACAATAAACTGACATAAATTACTAGAAAACTAAGGTTATGCCATTGCAAAAAGGCCAAAACTCTGTTCATAATTTCTTAATGGTCATGACATAGAGCAAGTTAACCACCTTTAAGTATCTAGGTGTGGTCATTCTTGCTACCAGCTCAAGAAAAGCACATGGTGAATGTGCACTTGTCTCGGGCCAAAGATCAACAAACACTATTTCCAATTTTTTCCACACAAAGGGAGGATACTATGTTCTTGCTGCAATTAAGCTCTTTCAAGCCAAGTTGCTAGCACAGCTTGTTTATAGGATCTTGCTCAGACCCTCAGCTTCATGTTTCACACTATTGGAAAGAGTTCAGTCCAAATTTATTAGAGCAATTCTCCAGATACTGCATTGTCTGTGAATGCCCTTCTATGCCTGGAGACAGGATTAATAAAAGTCGAGGTAAGAATCGGTATAGCTTCTTTAAATCTTTGGCTAAAGCTTTTTTTTTTTTCACAAGGCCTTGCTCCATTAATTCTCTAAAATAAATTCTCCTCTTTATGGATCAAGACCGTCAAGTCCAATCTTGCCAAACTAGGCTTTTCTCCAGTTTCAATACTCAAGTTGGACTATGACCAAGCAAAACAAAACTTGCAACAAAGGGTAGAAGACATCGAGAGGCAAGCAGCCTTAGAGAAAGCACCCTTGTTTCTGGCTCCAGACTCTATTAGATATGTTGTTACTCAGTTATTTTAGCCCATTGGAGACCGCGAACCACCAGAAAGCATTTTTGCTTTCAAGTTGTCATGCGCTTCCATCAACTGTCCTGCATGGCAAATATAAAAAGATACCATTGATTAAAAGACTGTCCCTGTGGCTCAGGAGTGGTGGAGACTCTTGGAAACATACTTTTTCAATGCTCATTTTATAGAGTTATTAACAAAAACATATTCTCCCAATAATTGATAGATATCCTGACCATTCTAACACTACTAATCTCCAATGGCTGCCTAAGAACGAATCGACTGTGATTACAGTGCAGGTGGCTAGATTCTGCACAGCAGCATTGGGGATTCGTTGAAAACACATGATTAATCCATCATAGCTGTTTTACATAATTAATACAGCTCAATTAATACAACTCTGTTGTATTTTAGTATTTAATGACTATAGGTACAGTTTAAGGATTGGTATTATAGTATAGTTAGGACATGTGTGACTTTCTCATGTGTAACTGACAGACCAATACTTGTGGTTTTAATATGGATTTTATTTGTTATTAATTACTTTATTCTAGAATTTTTAATTGCATATTCCTTGAGTGTTTTTAATTCTGACTGTAATGTCTGGTGTCTGGTCTCTGGCTGTAATAAACATTGAGTTATAGTTAGTTAACAGTGTACAGGATGCACACAACAGGAATGGGGGACTTTGACTACACTTACATTAACTGGGAGACAAACTCTGCATCTAGTTGAAGATCAAACAGATTCCTGATAAACCTAGCAGACAATTTTTTTTCTCCCAAAAAAAAGGTATTGAAAGAAACTAGAGTCAGCCATATTGGACTTAGTTCTCACTAACAGAGATGAAATGACAGAAGGGTTGAAATTACAGGAATGAGGTTGGGGGGGGCTAGACAATATTGGACTTCAATGCAAGCTCAATTGGAATTCAATGCAAAAGTGTAGTTATAAAAACCTAGTATAAAACAATATTACTGGAGAAGAAAAATAAGAGATTCCTGAAGAAACCATCATGGTTGCACAAAAACCTCTCTGATAAAAGGACAAATATAAAAAAGTAGAAAGGGGGGCTTATAATATCAGCAAATCCAAACTGCAAAGATGAAAACTAAAGCTTAGAATGAACTAAGATTTGCAATGAATTTTAACAATTAAAAAAGTTTCTTTCAAGATGTAAAAAAAAAACCATGAAAAAAGTAACGGAAATGATCGGTCCACTAACAGGAGAAGATGGCAAGCAGGTGACCGGCAACAGAGAGAAAGCAGAGCTGCTTAACTCATTTTTTATATCTATCTTTACACAAAAAGGAAAAACAATCCAACCTCTCAAAAACAGTACAGAAAAAGAAAGATTAGGAATATAAATCAGAAAACAGTAAGATAACACCTATCCACTCTAAATGAGTTAATATCACCAGGTGGCGACAGATTACATCTCAGATTCTGATAGTGCTGGCAGACAAAATCTCAACCACTGAACCATCTTTCAAAAATGCTAGAGGACCGGGGAACTACCAGAAGATTCAAAAAGAGTTGACATAATTCCCATCTTCAAAAAAAGGGTGGGGGGATGGATCTAGGAAACTACAGAGCTATCAGCCTGACATTAATACCTGGGGGAATCCTGAAAAAAGATAAGCAATGAATCTGCAAATACCTAGGGACAAACAAACCAGATGTCTATTTTTTGTCAAAAATAGATCATCCCAGCCAATACCTATTATACCTCTTGACAAAAGTGTCTAAATTTGTACACCAGTAAAATGCTATGGGCATAATATACTTAGATTTTAGTAAGTCATTTGATAAAGTAGACCACAGCTTTCCATTTGTAACATAGAAAAAATTGATAAGGCTGCATCATCAGATGAATTCATAACTGGCTGATTAATCACACTAAACATGTAGTTATTAATGGAAGCCACATCCACATAGAAGGAAGTTTGCAGGAGAGTACCTTAATGTTCTCTTTTAGGCCCAGTACTCTTCAATGACTTCATAAACAATCTAAATGAGGGAGGGAATAGAAGGGGAATTCATCAAATTTGCAGATGACACCAGGAGGCAGGAATAGCTAACACTTCAAAAGATAGGTTCAGGTTCTAGAAGGAACTTAACAAATTTGAACCCTGGGCCTCTATCCAACAAAATGAAATTCAATGGTGATAAAACTAAGGTTTTACACTTAGGCAAAAAAAACCCCAAACATGTAGAATAGGTGATACCTGGCTCAATAGTAGTAATAAAGAGAATTAGGACTCCCAATGGACAGTCACTTAAATATGAGATAGCAGTGAGCTGCAGTTATCAAAAAAGCCAAGTTCTACACTGCATTAACAGAGGGATAGAATCAAGATCACATGAAGTGTTAAAATCACTTTATAAAGCCTTAGTAAGAACACACTTGGAATACTGCAGCCAGTTTTGATCATCACAATATAAAAAAGATGTCGTTGAGAGTGCAGAGAAGAGAAACAAATATTATAAGGTGATTGAAGGCTAAAGTATATGAAGAACAATTGCTGGAATTGGGTGTATTTGGTCTAATGAAAAAAGATTATATATATTGTCATATGATAGAAGTTATTATAGTTACTATATACAAGTAGATATTAGAAGATGATTATTATGTGAGTTTAAAAAGTAAAAAAAAATAAGATGAACTGAAGGCTTACTAAGATAGACAAGCAAATACTAATATATGATCACCATCAAAGTTATGAATATTATTATCATTATTACTATTTCTTAAAATGAACGGTACCCAGACAATATACTGTTCATGTAGATACTGATGTTAAATTAAAAGATTTAAAAAAATTCGGGGGGAAAAGGACTAGTGGTAACATGCTGACAGTGTTCCAATATCTAAAGGCTGCCAGAAAGAAAAAGAGGTCAACTTATTTTCCAAAGTAACTGAATGCAGGACAAGGAGCAATAGATGGAAACTAATCAAGGAGAGATCCATCTTAGAAATAAGGAGAACTTTTCTGATGGTGACAATAATTAATAAGTAAAACTGTCTGCCTTGAAAAGCGGTGGGTGCTCCATCACTGGAGGTTTTTAAGAAGAGATTGAGCAGGGAGTTGGACTAGCAGTGGTCCCCAACCTTTTTATCGCCGCGGACCAGTCAGCCTTTGATAATTTTACCGTGGCCCGCTGAGCGCGCGCAGGGGTAGGAGGCGTATAATGTGGAATATAAATGTAATAAATATAATATATAAATGCAACATAAATGTAATAAAATAATTTATCATGAAACTCTCCCCCTTTAAAGTAGTAAGATCAATTAAATAGTCTAGCAAGTTTGGACAATATGCTATATGTTATGTTACTTAAGAATATATATACCTCAGAATCAGATACAACATCCACATCATTTCCAACTGAGTCAATAAAATCATATGCCATGCCAAAACTATTTTAAATAAAGATATGAAATTAATCAAGTATTGCATTTATTTTTCAAAATGAATGTACAATTTTTTTATTATTTAAGTTTTGTACCCTATCTTTTCTAACTAACGTTAACTTTAAAAAGATGTTACATCAGACTACAATACAAGTAATTAAATGAAGACTAAAATAAGTGTTTTGGCATATTGAGCTTTTTATATTTCTTTCTTATATTGCTTCCTTAGTTGAGAACTTGCTCCTCAGCTTACTTACGCATTAACTGTTTGTTGCTTTTATGGTTTATTCATTCACTGCTCCATCTTCAGTTTTTTTCACAGGGGGGCAAGGCTTCCTTCCTCCCTCCCTCCCTTCCTTCCTTCCTTCCCTCCCTCCATTCCTTTGGCCACCAATTTTGATCCAATTCTCTCTCTGTCACACACACACACACACACACACACACACACACGTTCTTTGGGGGGGTTGAATTACTCCGCCTCACTGCGCAAAGTCAGCTCAGCATGCGTTCGGCCCCCACTTATGCCGAATCAAATCCGCGGCCGGCGGGACCAGGGGGTTGCATTTCAAAGCCGCCAGTCCTCTTGCTTCTTCTCCTTCACCGGCAAAGCTCCCGCTGGCGGCTCCACCCATGGCAGCAGCGGTGGTGCCTCCCCCTCCGCTCGGAGCACCTCAGCTGGGCTCTGGGTTATCCCTGCCTCCACCTCCGCCACTTTCCTACTAGCTCCCGCGGCCTCAAAAGCACGGCAGAGGAGGAAGGGGGAGGGATAACGCGGGAGCCAGCTCAGGTGCTCCGCTTGGAGGGAGAGGCACTGCCACTGCCATGAGCAGGACGCCAGCGGGAGCTTTGCCGGTGAAGGAGAAGAAGCAAGAGGACTGGCGGCTCATCAAAACAAGTCTGGGGAGGTCCTTTGCAGGCGGCCAGTTCTAGCCGCCTGCAAAGGACTTCCCCACGTTTGCTTTACAGAAAACTCTGCACGGCAGATAGAATCTGCTGCGTGGGCTTTTTTTGCGACGTGCGCGGCCGCGCAGGCGCGCACCTTAGAGGGAACAGTGATCATGGCCCCCGGTCGCTGCGCGGCCCGGTGCCAGGTACTCCACGGCCCGGCACCGGTCCGCGGACCGGGGGTTGGGGACCACTGGACTAGAGGACCTGAAAGGTCCTTCCCAATTATGTTATTTGGTTAAGTGAGGTTTGTATAAAGCCAAGCTCTAAACAATTAATTGGAAGTTTTAACTGTGCCTCCATATAAAAAAGGTCTAGAAATATTTTTTCTAATATAAACAGATTGATTTAAGGATATGACCAGTTCACTTAATCAATATAAGATACTTTTGTCTATTTTCTACCTACATTTATGTGAAAGCCGATTTTCAAATTCCAGTTTACAAAATTAAAGCAGTGTGATTTTTAAAATGTAAGTAGCTTTCCTTATTGGTTCTTAGAATAGGTATGCTACTATTTTATTTCTTTCCCGAAAATATAAAAATATTGTATGTATATTGTTAAAATGAAACCTACCAATAGTAGTAGATTGATGCCCCAACTAAAATATATATTTATATATTTTTAATTCTTATATAGTTTATAATTGCTGAAGATCTTCTTAGGATTACTGCTGCTATTATGATTTGCTATAATTCTGTATCGAGCGAAAGAACTCCCTGTGATTTAAAATGAACATTTGGTACTTGTGCGAAATGATTAACTTTGGTCCAGAATATTGTATTGGAAACTGATAGACTTACACTGCAGTTTGTTATTTCCGCCAACATAAGATTTTATCACTCAATAAAGATTTAGAAAGCAATCCTGTGTATGTTTATTTGGTAATAAGCCCTATTAATTCTATGTGGATCACTTTCGGCAATACATTCGGATTGTATCCTAATATCTAAATGTATTTATTTTCTAGCAAGGAAATATGATCACCAGCAACAACCACAGAAACAGACTGATAGTGTACAGCTTTTGGTGGAATGAAGTTTTGAATTTCTGAAGTGCTGAGGATGTCAGAGCGTTGATGATAATTATTTGCAGTGCAACTTTAATGGTATTTAATATTTTTAAAATGTGCACTAATTGCATAATGTATGATTTGACTATAGGCTCTGAATTTATGTATTACTGTAAAAAGATTCTCTAACATCTGAAAAATATATACATACATACATACATACATACATACATACATACATACATATATACACACACACACACACATACATACACACGCACATGCATACATACACTGCTATTATTTCTTAATTCATTTCCAGTAAAAATATGAGCTCATAAGAGCACTGCAGTTGCTTCAAATCTTCATTTGAGGGACAGAGGCACATACTATTTGATGTGCCATAATGCTGCAAGTAATTCAGCTACTTCTTAAATGAACAGTTTCCCACAGTGGGACTTTTAATAAACTGCATTCAATGTGACAGATATATAGAATTGTAATGCGTAACTGAATATACATAAAATATGAAAAGTTTAGGAAAAGTATTTCTGTTTGCAGCAATTAGAACAGAAATTAGAGCAAGGAACAAACAGTCCATTCTGTGAATATGATAAAACAAGAATATTTTTGCATTTGTCGTTTTAATTGTTTTTTTTAAATTCTATTGAATTCTGAAATTATTTCTTTAAGAAATCTCCCCAATAGCAATAGCACTTAGACTTATATACTGCTTCACAGTGCTTTAAGCCCTCTCTAAGCAGTTTACAAAGTCAGCATACTGCCCCCAACAATCTGGGTCCTCATTTTACCGACCTTGGAAGGATGGAAGGCTGATAAATGACAATATAGTAGTAAGTTGCAATATTTTATGAATGGGACAAACTTAACATTTTAGACTTAGAGGTAAAATGCTAAAACAGAATATGTTGAAATTCAGATAACAACACTATTTTTATCAGACTTATAATAGATAAATATCAATTATTTGTTAGGCTTATGGGGATAAATATCAATAATTTGTCAATATATCAAAAACGTTAAATGAAATTGACAGTGGAATCAGATGCTTAAATATTTGCAGCATATTTTATTTGGGCATGTCTGAAAATTTGAAGGTTTTAATTGATTGTATTTTAATTTACATCTTAAACATGGACAGTATTATTTTCCCAATAATAGGCAATAGTTTTGACTATTAAATGTTCAGTTCTAATGCATTTGATATACAGTTATACATTTCTCTCTCTCTTCTACATCAAAATAATTGTTACATTTAAACAGTGATTGATCAATTGGACTGCAAAAAGATTAGAGCAATATATCTTTTATACTGTTTTGATCTGTACCATGTAATTATTTTTGTGAGGATTCCTTTCTGGTATCCTTTAGTACAGTGCAGATAATTTAAATCTGAATATAAGCTTCATATTTATACTAATGTAATCAGAGGTGGTATTCGGATGGTTTGGACTGGTTCAGGCGAACCAGAAACAAAAATTTTAACTGGTTCATCAAACCGTCAAATACCACCTCTGGCTGGCCCCACCCCCACACACTTGTTGCCACTTGCCCCACCTGCCCATTCTCACTACCCACTCCCACCCCACCCTATGCGGCCCAGGTATTCCCCTTGCCTCCGTGCCTCGCCCGCTCTGCTCACCAAAGATAAGCATGAACATAAGCGAGAAGCCTCCAGCCACTGCTGCCGGTTTAGTTCTGGCTGGCAAAGAGGTGGCAGCTGCCGTGATGTTAAGTTGGCCATTCCCACTCCGTCACATGACTCCACCAAGCCCCACTCACAGAATCAATAGTAAAAAAATTGAATCCCATCACTGAATGTAATCATAAAAAGTGCTTGTCACACTATTAAGTGATGCATATATTTGAAGTTGCTAGAATTGTCCCCCGCTTGCATTGATTGCTGTAAGTAAGGTATTAACTTTATGAGCCATCTAAACAATGTAGAAGTAGAAAACAAGTGAGATAAATACATTTCTGTTGGCTGACTGATCTGTATACCTTGCTAAGTTATGATATTTGTTTTTCTAGTTGTCTTTGAGTTATGTCAAAATAGAGCCTGTATTTTACTAAAGTACATCCTTTTATGTTCTGTATGTGATAGATTTGAAAGTAGCTTTCAAATTGTACTATTCCTTGTACTGTTAAATTGGTTAAATATCACAATTAATTAACTGTAAGTGTACTCTTGTAAAATGTCTTCATGGCCTCTGTGTATAAAATATTTATTTTTTACAAAAATAAAAATGTTTAAAATTTGATACGTGTGAAATGTATTTTTTCAGTAGATAATATGGAAATTACTATGCATAATTTTATTTCATTACAATTTTCGGTTGAAAATCCTGAGCTGATATATTAATATTTATTAGCCAGACTTCTTTTTTGGTGAAATCTTTCAAGTGTCCAGTACCCTAATTTTTCTTTTACTGGATTTCAAAGCCTTTAGTTTGTATATACACTGTACATCTGAAAAATTCAAGACTAATATAACAAATATGTTATCACATAGAACAAATCGGAAAAGCACCAGGGAACAATAGTTCATTTCTTCCAGTAAGGACAGTTGCATCATTCTTTCATGAAATAAATTTATATGAAGAGTAAGAGGAGAAACATCTGGACTATTGAAGGAGCCGAATGCTGACAGCTCAAGAAAAACTGTCTTTTTATAGTTAAGGCAGGCTGCATTCCTATGAGATGAATGACAGTAATTTTGGACATGCCAAGTAGCAACACCAACTACTTGATTCTTTGTTTGTTAAACTTAGTGGAACAGAACTGGAGAGCAGAAACTCAAGCTTAATATTTTTCTCTAGTATTTGTTATGTTAGCTTCTAAAAATGTCAAAAGAAAAATCAGAGTAGCTGGGATTCAGGTTTAGTAAGCAATTAACATACTTTTTTCAACAATTTGTATGCAGATTTCACTATTAACAGCTTTGCCTTTCCCAAATCACCTTGCTGAATTATTATAGAACTTTTGTTACTTCAATCAGTGCTAGTGACAAATGATATCAGAAGATAATTTTTGAACGAACCATTTGTGGTACTGGTGTGATCAAGATGGTAAACCATTTTTTCTTATATGATCCATTTTATAAAAATGTTGATTACTTTTTAATGTATTTCCAGGCAGGGAATCTGATTTTCTTATCTCCTAATCAGAGATGAGTTGCTAATTTTTTTTACTACCAGTTTGCGTGCGCTCCCGCTCGCGTGATGCTCCTGCGCATGCACAGAAGCATTGGGGTGCGTGGGCAGAGCCTCCTGCTTCTGCTACTATCGGTTTGGGCAATCCTGGTCGAACTGGCAGCAACCCACCTCTGCTCCTAATAGACCAAAAGTTGTCTATTTGCAAAAGCACAGGAAATTCTTCTATTACTGGTTGCCTCACAAATAACTTGTTGATAAGTGCAGTTTAAAGTACAAAACTTTTGTTACATACCCATTTCTCAGTATTAATTTTATTTTAAATGACAAATTATGATATATGTAAGTTGTTTTATTATGTGTACTTGTACATTTTTTCTGTTAGCAATATATCAGAAAAAAAGGAAGTACTAGATAGTAGTTCAACACATTCCAGAATAACTCACTAACTACTTTATACAGTGGGTAAAAGTTACTGATTTATATCTGAAATATTTAAAATGCTTAAAAACAATACTTAAATTGGGTTATTGTTAGTTTCATCTCTTTTGTGGAAATGGAAGGAATGTTTTTGAGCTCTGGATTTTGCTGTTTTCTTTGGGCAGTTTTTGGTTTTATCTTGCAGATTTAAAAAAAAGTCTACCTCAAGAGTCCTCAAACTACAGTTTGCAGGCTGCATCTAGCCCACCGAAGCCATTAATCTACACAGGATCATGAGGCTGCCCCGCCCACATCCCACCCACCCCCCCTTCAGCCAAATGCAGGACTGTGAGCCCCGCAGGCTGGAACTGGAAGGTAAGGCCAACAATTTTGGCTTGCAGAATGCTTCTGGAGGCAGGGGAGGTGAAAAATGGCCCCGTTTTTCATCTCTTTCACCTCCAGTATAGAGAGAGAGAAAGGGAGACAGACAGACAGACAGACGGAAGGAGAGGAAGACACACACACACACACACACACACACACAGAAAGACACAGAGAGACAGAGAGAGACTTGTTGATTGTAAGCTCCTTGGGACTGAGAAGAATAGCTGCAAAATTTGAATTACCTGAAGTGGACCACTATACTCTTAAACAACTGAAAAAATGATCTAGTAAAAAGAAAAGTCAACCAAAAGAGCAACATGCAAACAAAAGCAAATAAAACACTCCCAGGAGCAAAAGAAATTAAAGTTTAATTTGTGTGCATTATTTAATGGACTGTTAAATTGGCCATGCCCACCTAGTCACATGACCTAGCCACGTCCATCCAGCTGGTCTGCCCCACCAGCAGTCTGAGGGACTTTGAATTGTCCCCATTTAAAAAGTTTGAGGACCCCTGGTCTATCTTAACAGTCTGTCCCATGTTTTTAAAGCAAAAAAGATTGTGTACCTGCTCTCACCACCTGCCTGTTTTAAAGCATATCTGTTCCTATTAGAAAGCAATAAAAGGAATAGTATTTGGTGATGTCATTGAAACATTGAATTCAAAATAAGAATGAAAATTGAGTAATAACATGAGAAAAATGTTGACTGAAAAGATGTGTGCAGTGAAAATTATTTGAAGGTACATAGGAAAAATGGTGGATCAAAACTAAATTAGCATACTTGGATTTCACCAGATACAAGAAACAAAATATTGACAATACAATGGATATAAAACATTCCAGATGAATTTAATTTTCTGATTTAATTTAAGCATTTTGATAATTCTGATGGTTGCATTTTTCACTTCAATATAATTTTCACGTTTTTTTTTTTTAATATCACAGGACCTCAACTACTATAGAGTTTTAAAGCATTTTTAGGAGCATTAGAATTGGGGTTAAATGAGTAAAGGCTAAATTCTTAGTTGATTTGGCTTTGACAGTCAAATTTGATTTGTGAAGCCAGTCACTGCAGCCTGTAAACTCTGGTTTATTATTTTAGTATTATGTAATCTTAGGAGTTTGGGGCTTTGCCAGCAGATTCATGAATAATTAAATGGTAATTAACTGAAAGGATTGGCATATTTGGGAATCAACTGTAAGCTTTTCTTTCAGGTCATTATTTACTCTAATGGTGAATTGAGGTAGGTTAGGCTGCTTACTTTGGGAGCAAAGTAGAAAGATAACAATTTTTTTTCAGGTAGAAGTAGGAATTTGAAAATACCTTGGGGTTTTTCCATCCCAAATTATGGGATGCTAAATGGGGGAGGGAAGCTTTATTATCCGTGCAGAAAAACATAGCAGCGTCTGCAACGCCCTATGGTGACAACCTGCCAGGTGCATTCGAAGACATCTACTGTCATTCTCCCAGGTTCTCTAAGCGTGGGTGGAGATAAAAATAACTATTTCCTCAGAAACTGAGGCGACTCAGTTGAGTTAAAAACAACAAGAAAAAAAGTCAGTTCTCTTCTCCCTGCCACTTCCGTGTCCCCAATCTCGTCTTTAAAGCAAATTAAAAGTCTCAACCGCCGCAGTGGCCCCTTTAACTCTGACTCATTCCATCACTCAACTGCAGCCTTGCAGGTACCGAAGTCACATTTTATACGACTGCGGGGGGGAGGGGGAATCTAGGAGGCCTGAGAATAACATCCTAAAATTGCTTCCTGGGCACGTGCTGTGACGCGGGCATAAAAACCCTCGATTCCTAAAACAGTTTCTGGGGTCAGGTCTTCTTCCGCTTTGCGGTAGGAAAAGCCAAAAGCGGAAGTCCGGATTGTGCTCCTTTCTCGATCTCCCGTGTGTTCTCGCCTCCTTCCTTCACTTCCGTTGGGCTTTTTATTTATTTATTTCTTCGTTTTAATGTGCATCCGGGTCCCGCCGGCGTGCTTAGCGGCAGTAAGTGGAGAGCGGGGTAGGCGAGTCGCCGGGTGCAGCGAGCGCGTGGCTGGAGGGTGAGTAAATAGAACTGGCCGTCCAGGCGCGCGCACGCCCGAACCGAGCGGCTTTTCCGTTTGTGCCTATGGTGAGCCGCGTCCGTAGGAAGTTGGCGAATGGTTTTGCTCTGGGAATTGGCGTCTCTCTCTTCGTCCTGGTTGCGATGACCTGAAGTCCCGTGAATAGTGACCGGTCTGTTATCTGCAGGCATTGCCCACATTCCTTTTTCTTTACGGGCCACGCTTTTTTCTCCTGTCCTGCCTGATGCGGCTTCTTGTGCGAATGCTAGGTGGAAAGAAATGAAAACAAGCCCAGATTTCTCTTGAGGGAAGGTGACTTGCTTGTTGCATTTCGAAACCCCTGCAAGCGTTTGGTAGCCGTGAAGTGCATTTAGTGTCAGACAGTAGCCAGTTTTACTGGGTATGGTGACGATTATGCCAATAGAGAAGTGCTGTGAAAAGTGGATGCTGCATCAACCTTTGGCTTCTCTCACCCAGGTGATGACAAAAAAAGTGGGGAAGTAGCATTTATTTCTGTGTTGAAGTAAATGCATTTTCCAGTCAGTTCTTGACCATCCCGGGAGAGGGGAGGGGATCGGAACTTTCTGTTAACTGCTCTTTTGTTTGACTTGCTATTAAATATACGCATACCTAGTGCTTTTATTATCTCCTTGGTTCCCTTGATGCGCAGTTCATAGATCTCCCAATCTTAACGGCTTTAATGTAATCCGGCTCTAAGCAATTAGCCCGCAAGATTTGATGTTGAGGAATCACATGATCAGCCTGTACTCCTGCTTTAAGTGAACCGTGGAGAAGAAAAAAGCTTTAGTTAAGAGAGAAAAAGATGTGCGCTCTTACAGCCGAAAATTAAAATTACTGTTGTAAATTAGATGTAAATTGGGGTTCGAAGCCGACATTTCTCACATTATCAACTTAGTACTTATACAACTTATACAAGACATTCCCTCTTCAAGAATGGCACTTTTATTTTTAAATTAGACTTCCTTTGGAATAAGCACACTTTAAATGGTTTCACTGGGATTTAAATTTCTGACTATGAACAAAATTGCTGTTTATTTTTCATTTCTCCATAAAGCAGGTCTGCTTGGCTGTTACAAATGGACATATAATTATTCCATTTTACATAATGAGAAAGAAAACATGCCTCAACTATCATCAATTAAAGGAGAAATTTTGTATTGCAGACCTCCTAGTCACAGAATGCTACAGTACTTCTGTTGGTTGAACATGGGCATGTTATTAATCTCAGGCACAAGAGTTTACCACATGACTTTAACAAAGCAAAAATAGCATTGGGAACTGAATCAAATGGAGACTTTGGTATAAGGAGAGATAGGTTTTGTCCTATTATAGCCTGCTCAGAAAAGTTATGATCAATTGCTTGATGTGGGATGATACTTTGAATCAAGCCTAAAGGAAAATTAAATTCATCTAAAGTAAAATAGATTTTCATGCATTAGGAGATAATCGGGAACAAAGTTTTAAAGCAGATACAAAAGGCTTACAAAAGAAAAAGCTGCTTTAATGGTAACTTCAAAAAGAAATGCTTTGTCCTTATATTTGAACATTTCCCAGCATCTCTTTCAAATGTTTTGTACAATGTTAATGCAAATAACAGAGGCAGTCATCTATATCTGTTTTCAGTGATTAAATTACAACAACTGAATGCATAATTAAAACATGAAAATAACTGTACAAAGAATCATAGCTTTTACAGACTTTTAGGAATTCTCTTTTCCAAATTAACTTCATATCCCTGGGGATAGTTTTGAAGATACGGTAGGTTTATTATCAATATTTTACCTATATTTCATTTTGGAGAATTTCTGTACTTTGTAGCTACTTTGGGCTTCTTTGGAATGATGCTAGTGCTTAATGTGATGCATTTGAAAATCATGCCAGGTAAAGATGAGCAATAGAAACAGCAATGAGACTCAAGATTGCATGTTCCCCATTCTCTAGAGGTGAGAGAAAGATAGCTGTACTAGCTTTGAGTGCAGTTTAAGGTGTTGGTTATGACCTTTAAAGCCCTTGTTAGCATAGATCCAGACTACCTGATAAAACATCTTGTCCCACTAGCACAAGCCTGCCCCATTCGTGCCAGTAGAGAGTACCTACTTCAGATCTCATTGGTGGAAGAATTCCTGACTATCGGGACCCAGAAGATCCTTCTCTGCCATAGTGCCTGCCCTCTAGAATATAAGATGAGATCTTTCCCACCCTCCTATATAGCCTAAGACCTGGCTCGGGTTGTTAGTCTGGGGACCCAATGGGGGAGTACTACACTAGATTTGATAGCAAACTCCACCTCCTCCCTCATTCCTTCCTTCTCCACATGCTCATTTTTTTATTTTCATCTTGCTATATTCCACATTGTTTTCATTTTCATTGTTTATTCTATTGTTTCATTACTTCGTTTACACTTATTTTCATTTCTCTGTCTAATTGCTGTATGCTGCCTAGGGTAGCCCCATGGAAAAATAGGTGACAAATAATAAACAAATATCTCCCACTTTACTGTCTGGCTTTATAGTTTGGATTTACTGTTTGGAGCTGTTACAGTATATTTTAGCTTTAATCATCTAGATTAATTTAATTTTTGTCATCTTGCTTACCTCTAATTTTAGATGTATCTATTTGTTGGTCTGAACAATATTTTTTAATCATTCTTATTGTTTTATATTGTGAACACTGTCAATGTAATCATATTCCCTTTTTAATAGTTATGTTTGTCATTCTATTTGATTTTCATCCAATTGTACAGAAAGATGCATTTTCCTCTGAATATATGTGTGAATGAATGAATTGTTCTGTATCTATTGTCTACAGTGCTAAATGGAAATTTCAGAGTGTATCTGGATATATTTATGTTTATTTTGAGCTGCATTCTGATGTGTTCTTCATTTAATAGAAACCAAAATGTTGATGCAGAAATTGATTTCCATTCTATTGGCACATTTCTGAACCCTGTTATTCTTTGCTAGCTTTATCCATGCTTGACTTAATAGTTTAGAACTTACAGTTTGGGAAATTACTTCTTTGTTTAAAACAAGTTTTCTACAGCTAGTTGGAGTTACTAGATTTATCACCCAACAGTTAAGATGTTGGTAATCGATGATGGAGTCTAATGTTCAGTAGATATGGGAAATATCAAGACGAAAGACATGTTAAAACCATATTAGAATTTTTGATTTTGCCAAAGGACTTATTCTTGATTATTTAAAAAAGAATAGAAGTTATTAATGTAATGATCATTAATATTAATGCAACTAATCTATATTGAAAAAGTTCATATTCAGTTTTTATGGCCATCCCTCTTAAATATACCTCTTGACTACTAACAGTGAAGAAAAACAAGATAAAATCTTCCTAAAAAAATAATAACTAATCTAAACAGCAGCTAAGATAATAAAAACCACACAACAAGCATAACTACAATATAAACTCAACCACACATCTAGACCCTAAGGTCAGTAACCGAACTAGATGTTCAAGGCCTGAGGAAAGGTAGTAGGGTTGAGGCGAATATATTCTCTGGAAAACTGATGTTCCATAGAATGGGCCCCAGAAATGACACTCTTTTTGGATGCAGCCAAATGACTATTACTTAAAGAATTCTTTTTAAAAATATTCTTTTATTTTTCCTTTTTGTTTGCATATTATTCTTTATTTCTATGCAGTAATGTAAAATAATTTCTAATCAGATAATTTTCATTTTTGATAGATAAAAGTTTTTCAGTAAGCAAAATTATTATGTAAATATTTTGAATCAGATTTTGTAGCTGTATTTCTTTTGAAGCGTATATGATTATTTTCCTAGAATGCTGCCTTATACTGTTAAAAAGATTTTATGACATATGAATGTTAACAAATGCTATAAAATTATCTAAAATCTGCAAAGAACAGCCTTTTTTTTGATCAAGGTTATGCCAGTCTGTGACCTGTTTCACAATTCCAATTTTTTTAAAAAGCAGTAAAAATTATTAATTAGGTTCAGAGAGCAAACAAAACATTGTTAAAAAAATTAGATTAATTATTTCATAGCTTTTATTTCACCTATATTTTACCTTAATATATAATACAAATTATGATAAAATATAGTACAATATAACTAAAAACAATCTGGAACTAAAAAGTAAATAAAACTATATATAAAAACCAGTAAATCAAGCTACATATTTAGTAGCAGTTCTCTCAAAAGTTTTGTGCACCTGCTGTGTAGGTGGACCCTTTCATTAATAAGGTGCCTTTTTTATTCATTTCTATAATCTGTAAATAAAAAAGGAATTATATTGGGCATGTCTTTTTGGCAGCATATTGGGTAAGTGTATCTTAAACCAGACAACTTTGAAGTGTTGAAATTATTGCACATTTGATATGCCTGGATTAAATATGTTTGTTTTTTAATGCTTTTTATTATATGTATTTGTGTATATCAATAAAATGAAAGCATTATTCACTTATTTACTTGCTCTGTTCTACTAAATAGCTTATCATATACTAACCCTTAACTTTTTGCTTCTTTCATGATATGATCTCTAGGTTGCATAAAATATGATGCGTATAATTCCACAATCTTTCTTCTCTAAGCATATCTGAGTGTATCTACTTCATCTGCTACCTCTTTAAAGAATACAGACTTCTCTTTGGCAAGATACTAGAGCAGGTAACTCTTTAAGAGCAGAATACCAGAGCACTGGTATGGTTACCACCAAGTCTGCAGAAAAATAATAATCTATCAGCCAACATGAAATATAATAATATATTACTAAAATCCATAAATAAATAAATAAAATCTTAATTTCATCTGTTCAGTCATGTCCAATTCTTGGACAAGTTCCTGCAGTTTTGGCAAGATTTTTCGGAAGTGGTTTCCCTTTGCTTCCGTTCTAGGCTTTAGGTAAAGTTGTCCATGGTCACCCAGCTTTGTGCCCAAGGCAGAACTAGAACTCAGTTTTCCAGTTTCTAGCCTGATTCATTAACTACTACAGCAAGCTGGCTCTCTAAAATAAACTACCGTATTTTTCAGAATATAAGATGCACTCTTTTCCCCTCAAAAAAGAGGGTGAAAATCTGGGTGCGTCTTATACACTGAATACAGCATTTTTGGCCTCCCAAAACCCCACTCCCTTTGCAAAAATGGCCGTGCATGGCCTTTAGGAGGCTTCCAGACTGCTCCTGGGGGCTGGGGGAGGGCAAAAATGAGCAAAAAATGGACCGTTTTTTACTCATTTTTGCCCTACCAGCCCCCAGGAGCACTCTATAAACCACCTAAAGGCTATGCATGCCCATTTTTTTTGACAAAAAACTAGCTGTTTTTGTCTTCAAAGGGCAAAAACGTTTTGTTTTTTTTAATTTGCCTCTTCAAAATCTTGGTGCGCCTTATACTCCGGAGCATCTTATACTCCCAAAAATATGGTATGTATAATGTTAATACTGTATATAAAGGGAGTATAATAATATAAGATAGGTTTGATCATGATTAGAGACATGTACTAAAAAGATCAATTGCAGGACAGGTCCCCACTTTATAATTTGTAACTGCCTATCTCCATCATTGTTGATTTTATTGTGAGATCTGTCTGTTTTGTTAATTCATCATTTCAATTATGGCTGCTAATATTTGCTAACAAATGTCAAAATTCTAAAATGTATAATTGCTCATCTTTTCCATAGATATATGTGCAGTTGTGCTATTATTTTGGTGGTGAGGTAGAAGCTTTGGTTTGTTCCTACTTCTGATACTTAAATACAATTTTTAAATTATTTTAATTTTTCTAGCAATATACTCTCAATTATTTTTCTGCGTTATTATCAACTTTAATTTGTTTTTCCAATTTGTACTCCTTGTTTGACTTATTTAAGCAACAGTTCCATAATTTGGGGAAAGCTTTTTTACCTTTTATGGCTTCCTTAATCTACTTATTAATGAAACTGGTATTTTATTAGACTTCTTGGGACTTTTCCCAATCTCCGCTACACATTTTTGCTGAGCTTTTGTTCTTGAGATTTTAAATAGCTTCTATGAATATTGAAGAGTTTGGATCTTTCTGCTTTTCTATTTTAGCTTATATTTTAATGTTATTTTTGAAAAGATTCATTGTTTTGATATCGTTGTTTTCTGTATTTTGCTATCTTTGCTTGAGTCATGCTTCTCTATGTGTCTGCAAATTTTCAGTATTGAAAGAATCAACTGCTCTCTACATAAATGTGAGGAATCCTTCTATTCTAAGGATAGATAGTCTGGTATTCTATGTGTATGTTGAGCTATAGCCTTCTTGAAGCTGGATCCATGATATGTGGTGGTAATGCCTTATGGAATTTTAGTTCAAAGGATCTGTAAACTATTAGGCTATTTATATTGTAGCCCCACTCTTGAGAATCTCCCATTTTAATTTCTTATCAAGAATTTTGCTTGAGACAAAATTTAAAAACAAAGCCTATGGTAACTATTATATTTCTTTGGAAGCCATAATGCATACTGCATATTGCTTTTTCTCCATTGTATGTGGTTTTGTATGCAGAATTTATTGCTATAGGGGGTAACAGTATCTAATTTAAATACCCTCTTTTCTAATAGTTTTAAAGTTGTTATAAAAATGTGGCAATTGAAACAATAATGACTTTTCCTCCAGAAACTTGTATTTACTTGAGCAAAATAAATCTCCACACATGACTACTTGAGTAATGCTGTCTCTGTCCTGACCTATTGCAATGCTCTCTACATGGGGCTATAATTGAAGTCCATTCGGAAACTTCAAATGGTGCAAAATGCAGTGAGAGAAGTCTTTGGGGCTCCTAGGATGGCCTATATTACACTTCTGCTTAATGAACTTCACTGACTACCAGGCTACCTGAAGGCAGTTCAAGGTGTTGGTTATGACTTACAAAGCTCTTAATGGCAGACTTCCAGGCTACCTCATGAACTGTCTCATCCTGCTAGGACAAGCCTGCTGCACTCATGGCAGCAGAGAGAACCTATTTCAGATTCCATTGGTCAAAGATAACCCTGTTTTGTGGTTCTCACCAGCTTTGGTTGTCATCATCATCACATTTTCCTACCCTTTTATGTAACAAGGAAAAAAGCCTATTTTTATCGTAAGATAAATTGCTCTATGATCTGGTTTTAACTGTTCAAGTGTGATTACAAAAATGTTGATCTGGTACTTAACAGTATCTTGCTTAGTTGCTTACATTGAAGGTGATTATAATTTATTAGATTTATTGTATATTATTTCTCCTTATGATTTCTTATCATCAATGATAATTTTATCTATTTATCTAATACTTAATTTAATATTGTCATTTAATTTAATATTTAATAAAGATTATAATTTAACAGCAATAACTATGTCCTGTTAAATTATTTAAATTTTAAATATATTTTTCAAATATTGAAAATAGAGTGAAGACTTATCTGTGCATAGTAGCTAGTGGTTTATTTTCTTATGTAGATATAAAACTATATCAGTGTTTTACGGTCACTATTAAAATATATTCAAATGGGGCTTCTATTGCTGTGCAATGATTTGAATTTGGAAGAGAAACATAGAAGGATGTGTTAGTCACAACTGTTGGTAGTTTTTTAAAGAACTTGTCTTGGCAGATCACACATAATGGATTTAAGGAGATGCCAACAGAAGTGATGTTTTTGCCTGTGTTTTCTGAATATCTTTTTGTCTTCTTTCTTCTACAGCTGGATAAAAGTTATAGACCTTAACATTTAGATCTAAAATATTTCAGTATACATGACTTAATAATTTAAAATAGTTTAAAAAGTAGAAAAATTGATTGAGTCAAACTCATAAGCTTTATACAATTTATTATATCAAAAAAATTCTATATCTTTTTCCTCCTATCTGGCTCTCTTAACTGCAAAGAAAGCAACACAATGCCTCACAAACTAGTTGGTGCTTGCAAGAGGAAGTTTAATTTACTTTCAACATTCCAGTTTAATTCTTGCTAACTATCTTTTAACTCACTGAGCATTCTTCTAGGTAAAACCTAGATTTCAATAACATTATTTGCAATGCAACCTTCAATTCTGCCTCTGAGGGTGATCAAAGTCTTCCAGAGCTCATGTAGGTGTTTGATGGATAATTAAGAATCCTTTATTTTCATGGAATGGCATTTCCCAGCACAGTAACACCATTGTTTTGCACTGTGCATATGAATTTGAACAGAAAGCAACAATATAAAATTTTATATTCATGCTTTTTTTTCTATTCTATGACTTGGCATAAAGTGAATCAATATTCACTTCAACTGGCTTGCTCCAGTTTGAATAATTTTCAAAATATATAGTAAAAATGGTTAAATGTTAATGATTAATAGTGTGAGAAAAGGAAAGAAGCCAATAATGCCCCCAATATCTTTTTTTGTTACACTATGTTAACTTAGGGTTATCTTTTGAAGATTTTTAAAACTATATTTAATGTGAATTCCCCCCCATTATCGATCTCTTCTTTTTTTAACTATATAGTTCTTAGTGATTGATATATCTCTGAGTTTCTATGAGAATGAGTTATAAATTGTAAAGTATGAAAGTGGGTATGAAAGAATAGCATGCAAGTGGAGTACTTTGAATTATGAGGTAAGATGTTAACAAAAAAATGGCTATTTTTATGAACATAGATTTCCTAGGGCATTTATATTGTCATAACTATAGGCTAGATGCTGATTGTCCAAATTTTGATCATGTGACCATGGGTCGTAAGTTTCATAAATCAATATTTCCAGTACTTTTGTAACTTTGGTCACTAAACAAATGGTTGTGCGTCAAGGACTACTGTATAATTCTATAAACAATTATATGATATTTTCTGTTTATGCAATGCACTTAAATAGTGCATAGAAAACTGATCTGTGATCCAGATGATGTCTTTATAACATCAAGATTTATTAAATTATTCTTCTATATTCCTGGAAATTATCTGAGGTAATTCAACAAAGGATATAAATTTCCTAGTATCATCTACTGGGATAATCAATTGTTATTTAGAATGGCTACTTTAGATTTTCAGAGAGAATGATATGCTATGGGGACAAACTGTTGATTAAAATGTTACTAGTGTTTCCCCCAAAATAGCCGTTGCCATGGACTTTCAGCCAAGAGTGTAGGGTGTCAGTTTTACACAGATCCTGTGTAAGAAGGATGCATGTTGTTAAGAGTTCCATGTGATAGTATTTATAGAACTTGTCTCACATGTCTTTCCATGAATAAAACAGCTGTGAAGAGCTTCAGTTAACTTTCAGTAACAACAGATAAATTATGCAATAATACAAGAATGCTGCAGTGTTCAATACTGTTAATTATATGAATTGATATTCAGATTTTTGTTGTATTTGTAATTCTGACCAACACTATACAAGCACACTTACAGCCTACAGTGCTGGAAAGATTGGGGAACTCTATTCTAGAATACTCTATCTTCTGAAATCCAGACATTTTGTCAGGTTTAGGGTTTGGGGAACTTGCCTTATTTCTTTGCTTATCTTTGTTCTTCCAAATGGATTTTGCCAATTACACCTATTATACTGGATTCAGGGAAGCCACCCAGAGGGATGAAATAAGGCATAATATTCAATTTGTAAATAAATTAAAATGATCTTGTTCTATATTCCTTTGTTGTACAGGTAATCCTCATTTTACAACCATTCAAATGGTTCAGTATCCATTCAAAACTATGATAGTGCTGAATGAAGCAATTTAACAATCTGTGCAAAGTTGCAGCCTGTGCAATGCTCTGCAGTGATTTGATCACAATTCGGTTGCTGAGTGAGCCATCTGCCCTTACAACTGACTACGAGGATGTGGCAACAACCCCCGTCTTTCTGTGTTTCTTCTAATCCAGCCTACTGGGTCACATGGGTCAATTTCCTGCTTGGCTAGGTCCCCAAGGACCTTGGGCCTTTTCCTGCCCTGTTGGGTCCCACACATTTGGGCCTCCTATTTTGCTCCACTTACTACTTTCAAAAATTGCCTTTCCAAAAGAGAACCAGCTACATCATATGACCTTTTCTGTATGGAAGCCTCCCCATGCCATCCTGGAAACAAACACCAGTTTGGAAATGGCCCAGTTCTTACTATCTGGTAATTGTGCCTGGTTTCAAAGTAGTGCCTGCTTCTGGGATGGCACAAGGTGGTTTTTGTATAGGAAAATTGTGAGGCACATCAGTTAATTCTCCTTTAGAAAGGCCATTTCCAAGGATAACCTTTCCGAAAGAGTACCGAGCTGATACAGCACATGGCTTCATTCCATTTTGGAAGTGGCCACTTTTCTTTATATATATAAAAATTTATATACCCAACATGGGTATGGCTAGCTGATGAGAGCTAAATAGCTTGAAATAGATCTATACTAGTCTCCCTTTATTTATTTATCAGCATAAATATAACAAAAATTTATATACACATTATATATATATATATATATATATATATATATATATATATATATATATATATATATATATATATATATATATATATATATATAATTTTTTTAATTTTTTGAATAAAAACAAACAAAATCATCCTCTATTACAAATTGTAGAAAGTGTGTCAATTGGTTACAAAGAGCTTTCATGCATCCCTTCCACAGTCATCACATCTGATTCATATCAAATTATATATTTTACATCACATATATTTATATATATTGCTATCATCATACCTCATTCTTCATATGACTATAGTTGTTTTAACGTCCCTTTATAACAAACATTTCAAAATTTAAAACTAAACCACATAGTGGCATTCCCTTATCTATTTTCAATATCATCCAACCACATTATACCTTTATAACACATTCAAAATAACAATTAATTATGTTTAATAACAAAAATTTTAGACCTCTTAATCATTGTTTACAATTTATATCCAATTTCCTATCAATACAAATTATTACATTATTACCATTATCAGTCATTTATTTAACGATCATTTGACTAAGTTTAACTTTTCCCCTTTTTTCACCATTTAAATTTTTTATCAAATTTCCTCATTAAACCAATACATATATATACATTGTTATCATTATCAATTATTTATCTAACACTATCCGTTAACACTACATTTTTAACATAATGCTCTAATTTTAACTAAATTTAACTAGTGTTTTATCATTAATTTTCATATCTCAACCTGTGTCTTTCCACTAATAGTGTAATCCTATTTCTTTTGCCATTTGTGGAATTAGTCTTCTGGTTATTTCCTTAATCAACTTTGTTTGGTCTTCTCTTCGCAACTTGTTGCTTATTACAATCTTGTAAAATCTCGTAATCCTCCATCAGCTTCCTTAATCAGTTTATCTTTGGTTATCAGTAGTGTTTTTGTCAAAATTTCTCTCTTTAAGTCCATCCATTCTTCTCTTTTTTCTTCTTCTATACCTTGAAATCTGTAGTAAAGCACCTTTCCATCTATCTTCCCTTTCCTTGTTCCACTCTCTCCATCTCCAACTACACTCAGTTCACTGTCAATATCCACAGTTATCTTGCCTCCTTGTTCATTTTCCCCTGGGTTTTTAGGACTCCAGCCTCCACTTTTTTCATTTGCTGAATATCTTCTATTTGCTGAATATCTTCCATTTTTCCATCAGGTTTTGCCACATTATATTTTCAATATTTTCCAATCTCTTCTCAATTCTCTCTGTTGTTTCTAATAATTTTTGAATTCCAGACATAATCTATTGTAATATTATGGTTTCTTTTTGAAGTTGTGCCACTCTAGTTTAAAAAACAAATCTTTGTTTTCACTTCTTTCCAGCTAGCAACAAGCATCCAGAGAGCACCTGCGTAAACAATCCATGCTCTTCTCTATAAACAAGCTGAAGCCTTTGAAGTGCAAGGTCAAAATCATCAAAGGGGGGAAAAAAAGCAATGTTTCCAGATCTCAACTGCAACCTCCAAGTGGCAGTGTAACTTCTTTTCCCTCTAAGATTACTACCTTCTTTATATACCTTTTAAATCTTCTTTATGTTTCAGGCTTAGAAGAAACAAAGTTATTAAATGAAACCAAATAAAAAGAAAAAATATATCCCAACCAGTATTTGTAGAAGTAAAGGAAAAGATGTAATCCATAGATAAAAAAAAGAAAATCCGAAATTTTCACTTTAAAAAGTAAAAAATGTTCACAAAACTTCCATCGATAGGAAAAAAAAAAGATAATACATTGTCCAATAATGCTTAATTCCGCTGCTTATTTCCTTTTCTTTACCAATTTAATTTAACTTCAATCTTTTTTGGGCAGTCTTTTATAAAAATAAGATTTCCTCACCAGATGGACACACTTTCTATTTCCGCTTTTCCTCCCATTGCGGAGCTGTCCCAATTTCAGCAGCTTGAGGCTGTGCTTTTTGTCGCTGGCTAGAAGAGATTCTCTTGGATCAATCAGGGACTTTGCGATGTCCCTGAGATCAGCAAGACATATTCTTCCCTGTCACCATCTCTTCGGGACGGTTTAGGTCCACATGGACCACCCAGCGGCAAAAGTGTCGACTGCGAACTCGGAACTCCAAGATTGCATGTCATGTCGTCGCAACGTCAGCTCCTTTCTCCCCAGAAGTGGCCACCTTTCTTGTGATGTCTCAGAAGGGCACACTTTGGAAAATCATGTCTTTCTGAGTGCAAATGGCCTTTGCCTCCAGAATGGCACAAAATGGCTTCTGCAGCAGGGTCACATTATATTTGTTGGCATTCTTTTGAAAAAAATGATCTTTGGAAGAGGTATATGGAACAAGGCATGATGGGTTGAATAGGAGGCTCAAGGATGTGAGACCTAGCAGGGTGTGAAGCTGTGCAAAAGGTGCATCAGAGTTATGAAAAGCCCAGTCCTGGGCCAGGCCTCCCAGGGTCTCTCCATCATCTGAGTTCCCCTGATTAATGACACATACAGTTGCTTAATGACTGCAACAGGGTGAGCCAAGACTATGGTTATCAAACAAATCATGTGGGCATCTTGGTTACTGACCACAACAACCAGAATTCTGGGCTTAATTGTGGTTATAAAGACTACTTTGTAATTCTTTGTTTGTATCACAGTTGTGTGTGTTTCTAACACACACACACCCAATTTCTTGGACCTCTGGAATGCAGGCTCCTGGGAATCCAGTCTACATTCAACCACAATTACAAGTTCAGGATAACTTCAAAAATGTGAACTATTACCTCTTATCTCCTAGAAAAATGTATTTTCCCTACCTTCTTCTTTTCTGCATTTATGGGAAATTCTAAAGATTTAATTATACTTAATTTGCCATGAGAGAGAGGATGTGGCAACCACTTTGTAGTGTTCACTGTATTTTAAGATTTGCCTCTTGAGATAACCTAAAATTACAGTCAGTAGCATCATACAGTATATAGAGCTTTGATTTGTTGCTTCATTTTCAAGCAAGTCATAGAATCATAGGAGTGGAAAAGGATGTTCTATAATTTACTTTTTTAAAAAAAAATCTTTGAATCAGTCTTGACTCCTAACGACTGTCTAGACAAGTCCCTGTAGTTTTTTTTGACAATGTTTTTCGGAAGTAGTTTGCCTTTATAGAATCCTAAGCCTGGAAAGGAATGTGGAGGTCTTTCTAGTTTAACTCCCTACTATTTCCACCAGCAGTCTGACCTCCTCTGTCTGCAACTCCGTGCTGGAATGCCTTTCATTTCCCCTTCTCCTTTAGCTGGTAACACCATCACATAAACTAATAAATTTATTCTAGCATTGGTAGTTAGGGATTGACAGATTCTCTAGACAACATCCTTTGTTTGTTACATATATTTTAATGATGAACTATTTTGTAAAGTTCAAACTTTAACCCCTTCATATTAGAGATCAGCTACCTTTGTATGTTTAATTTTATGTAGTAATAATGAATAAATTTCAACAAGAATACATGTGTGGCTCTGTTATACATTGTACTAAATCCTACTTTAGCCAATGAATCTTTGCTGATTTTGTCTTAAGTGATTTTCCCCATGTTTATGACTATTTTGTAATCTACTGTATTTTGCCTGTAATATTGTGCCATGTTGATCTAAACTTTGAAGGATGGTCCCATGTCAAGAATCCAAATTTTGTAAAAGACATAAATGGTGTTGGGATAATTCATAAACAGATAGACCTCGCTTAACAACTGTCCAATTTAGAAATAATTCAAACTTACGATGTTCTGAAAAGGTAACTTTGTGACCTTGCATTTATAACCATTGCAGTGTTCCCACAGCCATGTGATTATCATTCGGGTGCTTCACAACTGCCTGGCATTTGCAGCTGTCACAATAACCTATGGTCATTTGATTGTCAATTGTGCTTTTATAGCTGACTTCTAATAAGCAGAACCAATGCTTTTGAAAACTTAAGCTTTATTCTGGAATTCTGATTTCTCTGGTTTGCTAATTATATTCAACTGCTTAAAATGCATACTTTTTAGCAAATGCTTTGCCTCACATTTCTGGTTTATCTTATTCATATCTTATATTGATGTCATTTTCTTCAAGGGAGTTAGGAGTAATATACATGATTATTCCTCTCAGTTTATCCTACCACATTGGTTAGGTTGATCAAGTGCAACTACTATATTCATCCAACTGCAAACTCTATAACCAAAGGAACATTGGCTTTAAAAATGCCAAAAAAGTCAGGATAGAATGAATCTCAGGTAATAAGATTCTAATTTTTAATTGTAACACTATCTCCTATAAGATGAAACAAGTGTAATATGCCTGGTCTATTGTGTTGGTGTAGAGATCAAGTAAATGGTCATTACCCATTACCTAGGCAAAGTAGGATGAAACATTATTTTAGTTCTAGTTAGTAAAATAATATTTGGAAGCAACTCGAGCAAATACCTCCCAGATTCAATTAGGTAAAAGAAGGGAGGTCGTAGCATAATCAGAGATTTATAACACTTTGTTATTATAGCTTGTTTAAACAAAGTATACTTCTAGTCTTCCTGTCAAGTTGATGTTATGATCTTTTTTTACAGATATTCCTCAAGTTATGACAGTTCAATTAGCAACCATTGAAAATTATAATTCCTCCAAAACCAATACTTATGACCCAGTCCTGAAGTTATCTATGTTGGAGCACCACAGCGGTTGTTCACCCTTATGATTGATCACACAGATGCTGCAACATGCCCTCTGCCTATTTCATTCCCATCCTGTCCTGATAGGTCTCCACAGCCAATGCAGAGCTTGTTTCCTTTGTCTCATCAGGCTGAACTGCAAGCTCCAAATTGTTTGACTGCTGTCATTGCCTCCACGTTCCAATCTCTGAAGTTGGTCATTCAAACCAGATAGCAAGCAGAAGACAGAGATGGCAGCACTCAAGCTGGCCCCCAATGGAGCCTGCAGGACACTGGCCTTGTGGCAGAAAAGCTGAAGTCCTTTATTCAGATGGTAGCGAAACTCTTTTCCTTCATGTTCTTACAGCTTCACCAGTATCTGCCATGTAGGTCAGCCTCTTCTGGAACTCTGGAGATCTTTGAAAAGTAAACAAGCCATGGGAAATGGCAAAGCAGGCCCAGTGTCTGTGGAGACCTGGTGGGACAGGGTAGGGGGAGAAGTAATTATGGGGATCCCAACGGATTGTAAACGAGCATGAGATATCTCGGTGGGGAGAGTTCTTGATGGTCAGAAATTCCAGTCTGCTTGGGCCATTAAGGCGTCGGCCTCTGTATTCCACCCGAAGACGTTCGGCTACACCAGGACCTTAACACGTTAGTAGTGGTCGCTCAGTTTTCAGCTGACACAACCTTAAACGCTATGAAGTTTGCTTCCAGGGCTATGGCATCGTCCGTCGCATCTCGTCGCCTTCTGTGGCTCCGGGGCTGGCAGGCGGACAACAAGGCGAAGTGGCAACTGGCTTCAGCGGCCTATGCAGGGGGCTCTCTCTTTGGGACTTCCTTTGACCCCATCCTGGTGGAGGACAAGAACAAGAAGAAGATGCTACCGACATCGATCAAGAAGGCGGAGCAGAGGACCACACCCTATTATCGCAGGTCTGCACAGCGACCACAGGAGCAAGAGACTCACCAGAGCAGGTACCCTCCCGGCAGGTCGGATAGGCAACAGGGGATTCAATCAGGACAGATCCCGCTTTCAGCCCCAGAACAAATGGCCCTTTCTGGGGGGGATCACCCTTACCGCCAGGGCAAGTAGGTTGTCTGTGACCTCACTCATTGGCGGCAGCCTTGCTCTGTTCGCAGATGCCCGGACAGAGATTTCCACTGATGCCTAGGTCCTCAGTACAGTAATGTATGGCCTCTGTTTGGAATTCTCTTACCCCCTCCTGTTTCTGTGTGTTCCCTCCAGCCAAGAAAGTTGATAAGCGCCAGCAAATGCGACAGGCCATCCAGCATCTGCTCGACATTGCGACCATAGAACTGGTCCCTAGGGACCAGGTCGGGCAAGGGCTTCTACTCTAACTGCGCATGTGGGAGATCCGAATGGCTGCCAGACTTTCTCGCTCTGCAGAAACTCGGCGAGAAAAGCCCTGGAGAGCCTTCGGAATCTGCTGCGATACCACCAAAAAAGGTACCCTGGGAGGACTGGAACCCAGGGAACACGAGAGGAGTAGACTCCTTGAAGAATCGCTACTCTCAGGCGAGCCCGGACGGCGCAATCCTCGGTGGCCTCGGAGCTACCCGCCTGGAGGGGAAGATGGTGGCGCCGCGCTGCTGACGGTGGCGTTTTTACTTCAATTTTCGGCAACTTCTGATTCTATCTAGCCGAGTGGTGAGCCTTGGGAACCCTATTAGCCTACATTACCACCCATCATCCCCCCGGAGAGGTGGGGATCCATCTGGGCTTGACTAGGACCGGGCGGATCGGGTGGCTGGCTGTGGTTGCCGCCGCCGTAGCCCCCCTCAGATGCTCCCCCTCCCTCCATTTCGCTCGGTCTCCTCGTCTGGGTTTGTCCTTCTGGCAAATCTTTTCCTCTGCTTGCCCTCGTTGCTGCAGAGTCTCCTCCTGTTCTCCTGCCTATTATTTTTCCACTACCCTGGCCTGTGACCATCTGATCTTGGCCTTTCAACATCCAACCTCCTCCGACCGCATTGCCACCCGTCACTGCCCCTGGAACACCATCTCAGACAGCGCCCACCTAATACAACTTCTAGGACGCCATGGACTGTGTATTCGTGGTGCATTCGTTTTATGGAAGGAGTGATAGAGGATGGCAGAAATACGGGTGGGGACTTGGCGTCGCAACAACTGACGCCCCCCCTCTTTCTCGATCTGTTCCAGCCATCCCCAGACTTTGGACCCTCTCAGCCTATAGGAGAGGGGGAAGACAAGACATTCCCCTGCATACCACCTACATACCATCTATGGACCATTGTTGGTTTTTGCTTTGGATTGCACCCTGATCTGGAGGGGGTGGAACTGCGAAGTTACCGCTTGTTAAAATCTGGCGTTTATGCCCTTCCCCCCTCCATCTGTAACCACCTCACCCAACACGGATTTTGGAACTTTGGCCTTTGGCCTTCTTTCTGGGACTTAGAGGAAGGGAGAGGGGCGGAGCTGCTCTCCCTCCTCTTTCTGCACCACTGTATACCTTAAATTGCACAAGCGCAGTGCTCCGCAAATTTTATGAATGTGGTGTGGATGGTGTGACTGTTGATGTCTGTACCCACTTTTAAATCTTATTATTGTTGTATTTTGTACTTTTAACTGACATGTGGGGACTGTATGGGTGAGTGGCTGTGTATGTATGAGAGGACTGGGAATACAGCCTGGTGCCTCCTCCATTGCTATTGCAGAAGTGGTAGGGGGGCCCAGGCCTACCTCCCGTCCTAGAATGATTGATACAAATCGCCTGCCGGATAGAGCAGAGGCTGCGGGAGGGGAAATGGGGTCTACGGGTGCGGGGGTGGGCCGGAGCATTACGGTCATTACAGGGAGGGGCAGGTACGACGGGAACTTCAGGGCTAGCCATAAGGTATCTTGTATGAATTTTCCACCACTTTTCCAGGCATCCAAGAAAATGATCCCACTGGAGATTTCGCCTTCACTCTTGAAGAATCAGAAATGAATTCTTCCAGTCATCAGATATCAAGCCCTCATCCTTACATTAAGGAAATTACGCAGCCACTCACAAGCAAGTGTCACAGCGATCCCCCCTTCCGGCCCTGTTAGCTCCACTCCAGGACCAGATGGTGAGAGTTGTCAGGGCCCTGGTCTCAGGCTGTTGTTGCTAAATGCCAGGTCTGTGGTTCACAAAGCTCCCCTCATACGGGACCTAATATTAGACAAAGGGGCAGACCTGGCATGTATTACTGAAACCTGGCTGGGCCCAGAGGGAGGAGTCCCCCTCACTGAAATGTGCCCAGAAGGATTTCAGGTGCTCCATCAGCCGCGACCCCAGGGAAGGGGTGGGGAAGTGGCTGTCATCATCCGAAGGTCATTAGTTCCTGGTAGGATCCCTGCTCCGGAGCTTTTCGGGTGTGAGTCCCTGTTGATGAAGTTGGACCTTGAGGGTCAAGTGGGCTTGTTGTTAACGTACCTACCTTCCAACAACATTGCAACAGCCCTCCCCTCACTCCTCGAGTCAGTAGCCGAGCTGGCGGTAGAGTTCCCAGGCTTATGGTGCTGGGGGATTTCAACCTGCCTTCGCTTGGCGAGCACTCTGATGGGGCGCAGGAGTTCATGGCTTCCATGACAGCCATGGACTTGACCCAAGTAATTCGGGGTCCGACTCACTCAGCAGGTCACACGCTTGACCTCGTATTTCTCTCGGAGCAGTGGAGACGTGATCTAGATTTGAAGGGCATTGAGATCTTGCCCTTGTCATAGTCTGATCACTCCCTTCTGAGGCTTGACTCTCGGAAACCAATCCCCCACTGTAGGGAGGGGGAACCGATTAGGTGGTTCCGCCCGAGGCACCTGATGGACCCTATGGGATTTCAGACGGCGCTTGGAGAAATATCTGACGCTCTCGTGCACAGTCCGGTGGAGTTCTTAGTCGCTGCCTGGAATACAGTGGCGTCGGGGGCTCTAAACCGGATTGCGCCTTAGCGGCCTTTCTGAGGTTGAGGATCCAGGAGGGCTCCTTGGTTCACCGAGGAACTCCGGGAGATGAAGCGCCAAAAGAGACGCCTAGAGCGCCGCTGGAGGGCCAGTAACTCTGAATCAGACCGAGCACTGATGAGAGCCTATATCAGGACCTATCTCGTGGCAATACGGGCGGCGAAATGTGCGCATTTTGCCGCTCTTATTGCATCCGCTGAATCGCACTCAGCCACCTTGTTTAGAATAACCCGCTCCCTCCTAAAAGGGAGGAATGCGGATGACCCTTTACAAGGTAGAGCTGAGGAATTTGTCAGTTTCTAACGGATAAAGTTGCTCGGATTCGGACAGATCTGGACTCCAATTGCACGGTACCAGCCGAGGTACCGGGGGAAGGTCTTGAGCGGATTTTATGGAGTGAGTTTCAACTTGTCGCTCCTGAGGAAGTGGACAAGACCATGGGAGCGATGAGTGCCTCCACCTGTATACTGGACCCGTGCCCCTCCTGGCTGGTCTCGACCAGCAGGGAGGTGACACGTGGCAGGATCCAGAGGATAGTTAACACCTCTCTCCGGGAGGGATCCTTCCCGCTCCTTCCAAAGGATGCGGTGGTGAGACCCCTCCTGAAGAAACTGTCTCTGGACCCAGCCATTTTAAGTAACTATCGTCCAATCTCCAACCTTCCCTTTGTAGGGAAGGTTGTTGAGAAAGTGGTGGCCTTTCAGCTCCGGCGGTCCTTGGATGAAACCGATTATCTGGATTCCTTTCAGTCCGGTTTCAGGCCTGGTTACAGCACAGAAACTGCTTTGGTCGCACTGATCGATGATCTCTGGCGAGCCAAGGATAGGGGTCACTCCTCTATCCTGGTGCTCCTTGACCTCTCAGCGGCCTTCGATACCATCGACCATGGTATCCTTCTGCGGCGGTTACGGGAGGTGGGAGTGGGAGGCACCGTTCTTCGGTGGTTCTCCTACCTCTCAGACAGGTTGCAGTTGGTGTTGGTCAGAGGGCAGAGGTCGACCCCTAGGCCCCTCAATTATGGGGTGCCGCAGGGTTCGGTCCTTTCCCCCCTCCTATTTAACATCTACATGAAGCCCCTGGGTGAGATCATAAGACGCCACGGGATTAAGTACCACCAATATGCGGACAACACGCAACTGCATCTGTCCGCCCCGTGCCAACTCAGTGAAGCAGTAGAAGTGATGTTCCAGTGCCTGGAGGCTGTTAGGGTCTGGATGGGAACGAACAAGCTTGCACTCAATCCCGACAAGACCGAGTGGCTATTGATGCTCCCTCCCAAAGATGGTCCAGCTATTCCATCCCTTAGCCAGGGGGGTGAAATCATACGCCCCTCAGAGAGGGTTCGCAATTTGGGAGTCCTCCTGGATCTGCAGCTGATGTTAGAACATCACTTGTCGGCTGTGACCAGGGCGGCCTTTGCCCAGGTTCGCCTGGTGCACCAATTGTGACCTGACCTGGACGTGCTTTGGATAGTCACTCACACCCTCGTCACCTCAAGACTGGATTACTGTAACGCGCTCTACATGGGGCTGCCCTTGAATAGTGTTTGAAGACTTCAGTTAGTCCAGAATGCAGCCGTGCGAGCGATTGTGGGTGTACCTAGGTACACCCACGTTACACCTATCCTCCGTGAGCTGCACTGGCTGTCCATTGGTCTCCGGACACGCTTCAAGGTGCTAGTCGTTATTTTTAAAGCCCTACATCGGACCTGGCTACCTGAGAGACCGCCTCCTGCCAATTACCTCCCAAAGACCAATTAGATCGCACAGACTAAGCATTCTCCGGATTCCATCTGCCAGCCAATGTCGGCTGGCGACTCCCCAGGGGAGGGCCTTCTCTGTTGCCGCTCCGGCCCTCTGGAACGAGCTCCCCGTTGAGATCCAGACCCTTACTACCCTTCCGGCCTTCCGTAAAGCTATTAAGACCTGGCTGTTCCGGCAGGCCTGGGGCTGTTGAAGTATCCAGCCCCACTTTAAGTTATGAATGTTGCTGTACTTTTAAATTCTTGTTTTGTCTTATATGTTCCCCCTCCCTTTTTTATTGTAAGCTGCCCGGAGTCTTCCGAGAGCGGGCGGCATACAAAACTAATAAATACAAATACAAATAATGTTTTCCTAGTGCCAAAATCATCGGGGGGATGGAGAGCCATTTTGGATCTAATGCTCCTGAACCAATTCTTGGTGTACAGACGCTTTAAGATGGCTTTTCTCAAGTCCATCTTGGCAGGGATTTGGGAGGGGGATTATATGGCATCCATTGACCTCACAGAGGCCTATCTGCACACCCCCATTTTTTCCGAGCATAGACGTTTCCTACGTTTCTCCTATTTAGGGGTTCACTATCAGTACTAGGCTTTACCATTTGGGTTAGCTTCGGTTCCCAGGACCTTTACCAAGGTGTTAGCGATAGCGGCTGCCCACCTGAGGGAGATCCCCATTAGACTTTATTGCTACCTTGATTACATCCTCGTCCAGGGAGGCGTCCCCTGCCCAGACCAAGACAGATCTCCAGCAAGTCAAGGACACCCTCCAAGTCTTAGAGAAGAGTACTCTCTCTCCAGCCACTTGAATCCTCCACCTGGAGGTGGTTATAGATTCCCAGTTGGGTCGAGTTTTTCTTTCCCCGGATAGCAGGTCCAGTTTGTTGAAGTTAATTAAGTAGATTCGGAGGAATTGTTGTGTTCCCGTAGCCCTCCTCTCCAGCTTGCTGGGGAAGTTCATCTCCTGTATCGAGGTAGTTCCGTAGGTGCTACTACATACAGGATGCTTCAATGGAGGCTGCTCCCATATCAGAGGGCCGACTCCAGCAACTCGACGCTCAAGGTACCAGCGATGCCGCAGGTGCTGATGTCCCTCAAGTGGTGGATGTCCCCGGCATTGCTCAGGGGCTGCGAATTCAGGGAGGAGCACCTCATATTGACAACAGATGCCAGGCTGTTCGGTTGGGGGAGGCACCCTAGACTCCCAGCTGGCACAGGGCCAGTGGTCAAGGAGCGACGTTTGACAAAACATAAATTGGCTGGAGCTCCGGGCAGTTCATCTCACCCTACGACTGTTCCAGACCTCGATAGAAGTCCTCATCTTAACAGGCAACATTGCAGCAAAGGCTCACATAAATCAGCAAGGGGGTACACGCTCGAGAGAGCTGCACACCGAGGCAATGTTGCTGGGATACTGGGTGGAGAAGCACCTGCACTTCATCCAAGCGGAGCACATCACTGGCAACGACAACTATCAGGCGGACTAGCTGGGCTGAGAGACGGTATACAACAGAGAGAGGAGCCTGTCCAGGGAGCTCTTCCAGAGGATCTGCCAGAGGTTCGGTGGACCTGTTTGCCACTCCATCCAACACTCCCTCGGCTCTTCGCTCCAAGTGGCCGGTCGGGCTACTGTACGCTTCCCCCCCGCCTCTCCTTCCCAGGGTCATCCAGAAGGTAGTCAGAGAGCAGGCGGAAGTAATTCTAGTGGTGCCCTACTGGTCCAGAGGTACCTGGTTTGCGACCTGTTGCAAGGATCCTCCGGGGAGAGGATCCTCCGGGGGGAGGTGGAGGATCCTCTGCGGGGAGGTGAAATTGCAGCAGGGGAAGCTGGTCCACCCAGATCCACAATGACTTCAACTTGCCATGTGGAGATTGAGCGGGAGCGCCTGAGAGGTACCCTCCTTTCCCAGAGAGTGATCAGGACCATCGAGGCTTCCCACAGACAGTCAACCAACCAGATTTACGATTCCACTTGGTGACGTTTGTTTCCTGGTGTAAGTCTGCCCACGTGACCCCTTCCAGGGCCATGGTCCTTCAGGTATTGGAATTTATCCAGTAGGGCTTGGATAAGGGCCTGTCCCTGGCAACTGTTAGGAGACAGTTGACGGCACTAGCCACAGTGCTCCCTCATTCCGCTGCCACATTTGCCCCTAGTTAAGAAGTCCCTAAGAGGGACGTCCCACCTACGCCCTATGCCAGTCCATAGGTTTCCTACATGGCACCTCCCCTCAGTGTTACGGGCCCTCATGGCTGAGCCCTTTGAACTATTACAGAGTGTCACCCGGAAGCTTCTCACTTGTAAGGTTGTGTTCTTAGTGGCGATCACCTCGGCTAGGCATGTTTCTGAGCTGGGGGCCCTGTCCTCGAGAGGATCTATGCGTGTTCCACAACAGGGTAGTGCTACGCCTTGACCTGTAATTCCTGCTCAAGGTAATCTTGGTCTTCCACCATGCACAGGAGGTGGTCCTCCCGGACTTCTGCCCAGGCCTTGTCAGAGAGCGGGAGCACAGGTGGCACCACTTAGACATAAGATGGGCCCTGTGGATCTACTTGAAGCAGACGGCTGAGTTCTGGAGGTCTGAGGCTCTGTATCATTCCAACCCTCGTCATTAGGGTTTCCCCTTGTACCATTAGTCGTTGGATTCATTTGGCCATTGCACTTGCCTATGAGGCCCAAAACTACCGGTGCCGGCCGGAATCACAGCACACTCCACTAGGAGCATGGCCACGTCAGCGGCCTGGGCCTCCCAGGCCCGTATAGAAGATATCTGCAGGGCAATGACATGGACCTCCCCATCGCCCTTTATCTGGCACTACAGGCCGGATGCCTTCGCATCTTCTCATGCGGCATTTGGCCGCAGGGTCCTTCAGCAGGTCCTGTGGGATCGGTGATGGCCCACCCTATGGGACGGAAACTTGGGTATGTCCCATCACTGGACCATCCTGAAAACCCACTCTGGAAAATGACAGTTGGTCTTACCTGAACTATTATTTTGAGAGTTGTTTGCAGGATGGTCCAGTTCTCACCCTAGGTTTAGATAGACAGCACTGGGGTTGGAAGTGTTTTCTTTGTGACTTGTTTTCAGGATCTCAGGAGCGTACACTGCATTGAAACTGGAGTCAGAGGAGAGGAGCTCAGATGAGTGGCTTCAGCTTCAACCCAGTCTCGAGGCCAATTGGCTGTGATAATACCATCACTGGACCATCCAGCAAACAAGTCTCAGAATAACAGTTCAGATAAGACTAACTGTCATTCTCATGTACATCCAATAGAATTGAGTCTGCAAAGTTTAAGTCCTGCCTCTTCCTGCTAAACTTCCCCAGCTTTTGTGACTCACCACCACTTGAACCAGTTGTGCTCTTGATCTCTCCCTGAATAGTGTAATATTTTACTTTACTTTACTTGCCTTTTCCCCTCTTTTAAGCTCTTTTCTCCCTTTTTATTAGTTTTCTTAGATCCCTTTCTTGTTGAGGCTGCCTGGCTTCCTTTAGAAACAATGTGGCTGATTGTTGGAGGGCATATGCGGCTGCAGATGCCCCTGTAAATGATCTGGAGAGTCCCGGGGAACGCGAAGGCCAGGGAGGGGGAGGTTATTTTGTCCCCATCAATTTTTTGGAAGCATGGGAGCCAGGATCAGCTCCCTTGTGTCTTCAGAGTCTCCGGAGCTTCTTTTTGCTCAGGAGAGTGCTAGCAGGCGGCGCCCGACATTTTAGAAGCCTCTCCTTGCCTGTTTAACCCTCTGGGGCAGTTTTTAGCTCTGGAGAGTGCAACGGGTGGCATTTTTGTGGCCGAACAGGTGATGGCAGCCATTTTGGGGGCAGGGAGAGGTTTCTCCCTGCCTGGTCAAGCCTCTGCAGCATTTGTTGTTGTTTTTTTGCTCCGGAGAGTGTAAGCAGATGGCGCTTGGCCTTTAGAGGCAGGGAGAGGCTTCTCCTTGCCAGGTTAACCTCCGGAACGTCTATGGGCTCCGGGAAATGCAGCTGGCGCCAGTTTGCGCCAAATAGGTGGCGGCTCCCATTTTGGATTTTAGGAGAGGCTTTTCCTTTGTTACTGAAGCTCAGGAGCACCTGTTGGCTCTGGAGAGGATTGCAGTTCCGATTTTGGCCACCACAGGTGGTAGTCGCTATTTTGGTCGTAAGTGCAAGACAGTAGCTAATTGCAAAACACTATTTTTTTTAGTAGGGTGATCCCTTACTAATCACTCCAGCTGATTCCCTCTAAGTCATCAGGCTCATTACAGGATGGGGCTCCTATTGAATCAGCCTAGGCCTCCAGTAAGGATAGTTAGGAATTGGGGCCAACTGGATCTGCTCCCCCAGTGAAAAGATTACTGCCCTGCCTCGCTAACGCTTGAGGCTTCTGGCATGGGGACCATTGGGTCTCTTGTTGCAGACAAGAAACAGGCCCAGGCGTGCCTGTCTAGGAGGACCACCTTCTGCTCTCATTACCCAGAAGCTGGGCCCTGGTGTGCCCTTAATTGGGATATCACCTCCATTTGTTAACCTTCAATATCTAGCTAGATAGTATACAGGAATGTACGGAGGTGCAGGAGAGGCCTCATCCCCTTTGGATGACCCTCTGGAAGGTCCATCTACCCTTCGCCTACCAAGTAGGCGCAAATCCCCTCCCCCTAAGAAGGGAGGTAGAACCAAGAGCAAGTCAAAGGACACACACAGAGCAGAACTCAGGAGGCAAAAGGCTATAGACAAGCAAATTGCCAAGGCCCAGAAGGAAGCACAGAAGCAGTCTGAGGCAGTGACCCAGACGGCGGCAGTTCCCTCTCCTTCTGAGACCACTACACCCTGAGGAAGCTCTATCTATAGGCTCTGGGATAGAGGACTAGACATGGAGGAGACCCCTCTGCCCCGGAAGGGATGGACAGCCCAGGGGCCGCAGATTCTGCCGTCTTCCCTACGGCACAGGTAGCTGCCGGCCTGCACAGTAGTACTTCTCCTCCCAATATGGCGGCCATCATTACTGAGGCCATTAGACAGGGTATTGCAGCAGGCCTCCAACAAAAGGCCTCCTCTGGCTCCAGAAAGCATAAAAAACGCAGTAAGAGGACAGTGGCAATGGGGCAGCTCCGGCCCAGGAGGATAGGAACCTGGGGTCTTCAGACAGCTCCTCCTCTTCAGAGGATGATGAGGACAGGCCCTTTAGGATTCTGAACTCAGATGACAAGATGGCCATGTTCAGGTCTCTTTGGATTAAAGCTCAGAAAATAGCCAACCTAGAGGCAGCTCAGGCCCCTAAATCCCCGGCGACCAAAAGGTATTCAGCTGGACTGGTGTTCACCAAACCCATTGTGCGGAAGGAGGTAGTCCCTTCCTCCCTTCTTTCTAGACATTGTCCAATGGCAATGGAAGTCCCCGGTGTCAGGTCCTTTTCCCTCTGCCCAAGACAGACGCTTTTACAATACTGGGCTTGATCTAACCAAAGCCTTGGAGGTTCCTTCAGTGGATGCTCCGATAGCGGCATTGTCCTCACGCATTGTGACCCCTAGCAATCCAGAAGATGCCCTGAAAGCTGAGGATAGAAGGGCGAGCACGTTCTCATTAAGGGTCACCAGTCAGCCGCCTGATCGATTAGAACAGCTAAAGCATCATCCTTCTTTAACAGGACCGTTCTCCTGTGGCTCCAACAGTTGAGGGATAGGATCCCAGTCTCGGACTCGAGGTCCCATCAGGACTTCAATAAGCTGAAGGCGGCTCTACAGTTCTCGGCAGACACCTCCATCAATGCTGCCAGGTTCACGGCCAAGTCAATTGAGTCGGCTATAGTGCCAGACATCTTTTATGATTGCGGCCTTGGCAGGCTGATATCAAAAACAAGTGGCATCTGGCCTCTGAACCGTTTGCGGGGGATAGGTTATTCGGGGGGACCTTGAACCTAGACTTATAGAGTCAAAAGATAAAAGGAAAATTCTCCCTTCTGTGTTCCACAGGACTGAGAATCGGACTGCTCCATATAGTCACAGGTCATTCTTTTGGACCCTGGACAGGGCATACGGCTTCTCCTGTCCGGTCAGACAGTATTCAGGATGTCAGGGTCCCCAACAGCAACAGGATAGAATGGGTAGGGGTTACCAATGATTTCCCCCTTCCAGGAGATCGTACCAAGGTTCAGGAAACTCTCGTCCCTTCCGCAGGTGAAAGTAACTGAGAAAGGAACCTTCCCATCAGCGGTTGTTTGGCCTTCTTTGTCGATCAATGGGAGAAGGTAACAATGGGCACCTGGGTGAGGGAGACGGTGAAAACAGGCCTCTCCCTAGAGTCTCTCTCCTATCCCCCGATGCTGATCTCGGGATCGCAAAAAGGTGCCTGGTAGACCAGGCCATTCAATACCTCTTGGACTTACAGACCATCCGGCCAGTTCCACTGGAACAACAGGGGCAGGAGTTTTACTCCCTGCTGTTCATTGTCCCAAAGGTGTCAGGGGGCCTGGAGAGCAATCCTCAACCTCAAGGCCTTGAACCACATTGTATACTGGAGGTTCAAGATGCATTCGTTACTGACCATCCTAAAGGGCATCTGGAAGGATGACTTCCTAACCTCAATAGATCCGACAGAGGCCTACCTCCATGTCCCAATCAATCTCGAACATCAACAGTAACCTGCAATTTTGTTATTGGGGATGCCATTTTCAGTATCAAGCCCTCCCGTTCGGTCTCTCATCAGCACCCAGGGTGTTTACTAAACTTCTGGCAACCTAGGCAACCCACCTACAAGCCCGGCCCATTCAAATTATGTGCTACCTGGACGACATTCCCTTGTCCAGGTCCCCAGAATAGGCCCACAGGGATCTGCGGGACACCATAAGCATTCTGGAAACATATGGTTTCTCAATAAATCTTTCAATGAGCCATCTAGTTTCAACCACAGATATAATTCATCTGGGCGCACTCATAGACACCTGCCAGGGTTGGGTCTTCTTATCAAGGGAACGACAGCATGGGCTCCGAGAGTTAGCATGGTCAGTCGGGAGGCAGAACCGAGGTCAGCTATTTCAGCTGTCCCAGCTGTTAGGCAAGATGGTCTCGTGTTTTGCAATAGTGCCCTGATCCAGGCTCCACAGCAGGCTTTTCCAATGGTTGCTCCTTCCCTTTCAGAAGGACAACAGCAGCTGCTCCATAGTTCGAATCTCATTGCCCCACAGGGTCCGCAGGTCTCTGAATTGGTGGTCATCTCTGGCCATAATGCAAGGGTGCCTGTTCTGAGAGCCTCATTGAGTAACAATGACCACCGACGCCAGCCTGACGGGCTGGGGAGCCCATTCCAGAACCGAGGTGGCACAGGGCCAGTGGACTCCCTCAGAACAACAGACAATCAACTTCCTGGAACTGAGGGCAATCTGTCTGGGGCTGTTGCGTTTCCACTCGTCGGTGATGGACAGACACGTGTTAGTCCTGACAGACACCATGATGGCGAAAGCCCACATCAACAGGCAGGGTGGCATCCGGTCCAAACGGTTGATGAAGGAGGCCTTGCATGGGCAGAGGAACACCTCCTCTCCATTCGGGCCGAACATACCGTAGGCACCAACAATGTCATGGCGGATTGGCTGAGCCAGTCACAAGTGGATCAGACGGAGTGGGAACTCCATCTGCCCATTTCCAGGAGATCACCAGGCGGTTCAGAACTCCGGTGGCCAACCAATTCGCCACCAGCAGCAACAAGAAGGTTCCTTGATTTTATGCCAGGTACTCGTCTCCGGGTGCAGAGGGAAGCGATGCCCTTCGTTGTCACTGGCCACCGGATCTTCTTTATGCCTTCCCACCGTTTCCCATGATCCAGAGAGTCATCAGGAAGATGCTGGAAGAATGGGCGGAGTTGATTCTCCTGGCTCCCTACTGGCTGCAACACCTGTGGTTCACAGATCTCCTGTCCCTGTCAGTCGCTCCTCCGTGGAGGGTCCCCCCTTTCCAGGACCTCTCTATGACATGGAGCCATGATGCATCCGGACCTGCGGTGGGTCAAGTTGACCGCATTGCAGCTGAGCAGTGCTCAATGACAGCAGAGGGTCTTTCACCAGAAGTCGTTTGGACGATCCAAGTGGCCAGAAGACCCTCCACTATTCCAATCTATGACACCTCTTGGAGGGCCTTCTGCACCTGGTGCGGGTCCACAGGGGTGGTCCCGCTCCAGGCACAGATGTGCTGCATCCTTGAATTCCTGCAGAGCGGGTTGACTGCTGGATTGGCTCCCAATACACTTCGGTGTCAAGTTGCGGCCCTTTCTTCCATCCTCTGCTCCGGCCTTGAGAGATCGCTGGCCAACCATCCACTCATTCAACAATTCCTAAAAGGTGCCTCCAACTTGCGTCCTCCTACCTTACATCGTTACCCATCCTGGGAATTGCCACTCGTCCTTCAGGTGCTTACCCAGGCTCCATTCGAGCCATTGCGAGACATAACTCTTCACTACATGTTGCAAAAAGTTCTGTTTCTAGTAGCTTGTGCACCTTCTATGCGGACAGGGTGGTTTTCAGGGTAAATCCGATGTTCATTCCTAAGGTGAATTCTATCTTTCATCATGCGCAGGAGTTGGTTTTCCCCAACTTCTGCCCACAGCCGATCCATCACCTTGAACACAGCTGGCACACCCTAGACATCCGTCAAGCCTTGAAGATCTACTTATGCAGAACATTCTCATTTCGTCGCACAGAAGCACTGTTTGTGTCATTTAAACCAAAATCTATGGGTCTCAGAGCATCGTTTCCCTCCTTGGGGAGGTGGTTAGGGCATGAATTGCAAAGGCATATTCATCTCAGGATCAGCCCATGCCAGATAACATTACAGTACACTCTACATGTAGCGCAGTCACTACGGCTGCCTGGGGCGCATGGACACCATTGCATGAGGTTTGCAGGGTGGCCACGTGGTCTTCTCTATCCACCTTTATTAGGCACTACAGAATTGACAGGTACACATTGGTTGATGTGGCTTTTGGGAGGAGCGTCCTACAGCAGGTCAGGGGTTAGTCAAGGGGATTAGTCCCAGATGGTTTCCCTTCCGTGATGCTGGACAAGCTCTGGTATGTCCCACCCAGGGATGCTGTGTCCACTGAGTCTGGAAAATGTAGCATTGGCTTACGTGATACTCTCATTTTCTGAAGAAGTGGAGACAGCATCTAGCCCACCCTTTAGGCCCGGACCATTATTCTGGGAGAGATCATTTTGTTCACGCACATCTGTCTGCATATTAGTCTCGTCAAAAAAGTTGGGGAAGCTCAGCAGGAAGAGGCGGGACTTAAACTTTGCAGACTCAGTTCTTTTGGATGTACATGAGAATAACCCACACGGATACTGTCACCACTTCTTCAGAAAATGAGTGTGTCAGGTAAGCCAACACTACAACCTGTACAAAGTGGATCTGACAGTTGGTACTAAAATAGCTAGTAATCTTTCATCACACTTACTTGCTTTGTTATTTTTAAGAAAAGTCCCACTCTTTGAATTTTTCTCCTTCCTCACCCCCGGCCACCTTTCCTCTGTATTGGACAGCAGGAAGGGGGATAGTAAGATGGCCCCAGTGGCTGACAGGTTGAGTCTGATTCACTACTTGATTATTGAGATAATTCATGCTAATTAATGTAAGTAACGAAATAATATTCCGATACTGTAACTCTGAATTTTCTGAGTATCAACTTGTTCACTATGAGCTGTTTCCTGTTACCTTGCTACATTGTTGGATACATTCTAAAATGTATTTCTTCTAAACTGTTTTTCTCAAGCTATTTTGGTATTGCATTAAAATATAGAAGCTTCTTTCATGATTATCGTTTTAATCTATTTTTATGAAGTATACTGTTCTCAAATATGATGGGTTATTTAAAATAATTGTGTTTTATGACATTTCTTGTTTTTAAATTGTTTCTAGAGGATAGTACTGTATATCTGTTGAAGATACCAATTTTGAACTGCTACTTATGTGGATTTTAAATCCTACTTTAGTTTGTAAAGTTAAAGGTTCCCCTCGCACATATGTGCTAATCGTTCCCAACTCTAGGGGAGTTGCTCATCTCCGTTTCAAAGCTGAAGAGCCAGCGCTGTCCAAAGACATCTCTGTGGTCATGTGGCCAGCATGACTAAACACCGAATGCACACGGAACCCACCAAAAGTGATCCTTATTTTCCTACTTGCATTTTTACATGCTTTCGAACTGCTAAGTTGGCAGAAGCTGGGACAAGTAATGGGAGCTCACTCCATTACACAGCAATAGGGATTCAAACCGCCGAACTGCTGACCTTTCTGATTGACAAGCTTAGCATCTTAGCCACTAAGCCACCGCATCCCTCATTTAGTTTCTATCTTAGTTATAAAACATTTTATGCAGTATTGTTGGTAGATGTACAGTATGTCAATCATATATTTTCCCATGTCACAGTCTAATAATAAAGTTTTGAAATATGTCCGTTCTTTGTTTGCATTTTGATATAAGCAAGCAGTTTGTTTTTGTTTTCCCTTTACATGTAGTAATTTAAAAGATTAAGCCAACTCTTTATCTGTTCTCTGTGGGAACATTTTGTGTCTTTCTATAATACAGCTATTAGAGGACTAAATGGATTCATGTGACTAGAGGTTGTCTTGATTGGGTTAGAATTAAATACATCCTTTCAAGCCAAACAATCCCCACCCCCACCCCCCAGTAACATAGTCTTTTGTGCTTGTTGGCTCAATCACTGGATTTAATGATTAGATGGATAAATTGAGACTTGTGGGAATATAAATCAGAACTAAGCTTTCCCACTCTTAAAGTGGGAAAGAGGATGTCTTGATTATAGGGTTTAATGGTGGTAAAGGAAAGCTTATAGAATTGTTTCTGATTACTGGCAGGCTCATATCCAAAAATTTTAAGTCTGTAATTCAATCCAAAATCTGTAGTGGTATACTCATAAGTTAACAACCTTTTTGACAATTAAAATTTTGATCTTCACATAATATTTATAACACTAATGCAGGGCTACTAGCAGCGTTGCTACATAAAAACAGAATATTGATGTAAATCTTGCTAGGTGGCAGCATCTAACTCACCTTGAATTATCTTTTAAGGCTAAGCAGAGTCAGTTTTTGTGCTGAGATAAGAGATTTCAAAAAAATAGGCTAGATTGTAATTTTTATTTTAAAAAGCAGAGGCAGAAATTTTCAAAAGAAAAATGATTGATCAGGCATGGGATATTTCAGAGTTTGGGAGTCATATTTAGTTCTTGAACTGCAAGTTTTACACCACTGTTATATACCTAAACCCCAGGATTAACAAAATAGAAAGTTAGGGTTACTGTAGAGATTTGTAACAATTAAAATATTCACTTATTTAAAAAGAAAACTATTTAAGTGGGGGGGGGGAGACGCAGAAAAAAAGTGATGTCTAGGCTGTGATGACAAACTATGGTATTCGTGCTAGAAGTAGCATGCAGAGCCGTTACCTGTTACTCTTTTGAGTTCTGGCATTCCAGTCAGCTAGTCTTCATGTGCGCCGGAAACCGGAAGAGCAACCACCCAGTGGGCATAGGTACACTGGGAAAATGATCTTCCAGTTTCTAGCACATACATGCACACCGTCCAGCTGGTCTTCCCGTGCGCATGCATGCACGAAACCTGAAGACTAGATTGCTGGTGGGCATGCATGTGCCAGAAACTGGAAGATCATCTTCCCGGCATGCACATGCGCACCAGGTGGCTGCTCTTCTGGTCTCTGGAACATGCGGATGCATGCATACGCTCCTGTTTTGGCACTCGGTGCCAAAAAGATTCGCCAACACTGATCTAGGTTGAACAAAATAGTTTAAACAGAGGTCTAAAACACACTACATTGGTGCTTCCTAGTGGTTACCAGAGAAGTTACATATTTTGAATAATTGCCACTTATAAACTGTAATATCTGTAATTGTCCAGATCTGCATTTGGAAAATTATTTGTTGACTATTTTTTGTGCTAGCAAGATGATCCTGAACCTGGTTATATAGCTAGTGTGTTGAACTTGGCTACATAGCTAATATACTGTTAGCATATTTGATATATTAGATATGTAACTTTTTTTCAGGAGCTAAGGATGGCACCAACTGCGGTGTGTTTTGAATGAATTATATGTATTGCTGACTGACCTAGTCAGCATGATTAATAATTGCAGTTCCTGGATTATGCACAAAGATAACTGCGTAAAATGCTTTACTGCAATCTGTAAACACAATATCACAGTGATATGCTATCACTATCTAGGAAAGACCATATTTGGTATACTAAAATGAAGGTACTATTAAATGTTCCTGCAAAAGTCAGTTGTAACTCTAATGACAATAATGAACTGTGGCTCACCCCCAAATAATTACCTTTTTTTTCTTAAGGGAATCAATCCAACGTAGAACAGATATAAATCAATGGCCTTCTTTGCTTTAGATGACACAAGGAAAGAGCTAAATGTTTTTTGTGTACATCCTTGTCCTTAAAATCCTAAATATAATCTCTAGAAACTTCATTTTTATGTTAAATATACTGCAACAGCATACAGTAATAGCTTATGGTACTATCTACAAAAGATTAGAAATTCAATTCCCAAATATTACTTTCTAGTGCTATTCTATAAATAAAAATTGAACTACTCTATGTGCTCAAAATGCAAAACCTATTAACAGAACAATACAAAATGTTTCCCACAGACTTCCTATTAACCAGGATTGATCTTAATAGAGTCTGGTTTCTGCAGGGAGAGTTTGATGTCATGAAACCAAATTCCACCACATAGTGATGTGACCATGATAAAGGTCATTTTTCACAACCCCTGTATACAGATTTGATTGAACATATACTCTGATCTATTCATTGTCTGATGATACCATGGACGTTGATGGGAATGAAGTAAAAGCAAAAAACCTTAATAAATAGTTATATAATTCAGATACAGATTCCATATTATCAGTAGGATTAAATGGGATCCTCGTTTTGGAGAACTTGAAGAACATTGGTACCCCTTTCTTGTGGGTTTCAATATTCCTATGCTTAAATTAAGAAGTGTAAAATATTATCATAAAAGGGAAAACAACTTTCCATGTCAAATGAATATATCTAGACTAAAACCAAAATGAACAAAAGACTTTTGTTGTTGTTTCTGCTTGTATCATAAAATGTGCTGTTACTTACAGTTGTGTGTTTTGGATTGTCATTATAATTTTGAATAAAGAAGTGCTTCAGTTAAAATCATGTTATAACATGTAGTATGCAGTAAATATGGATATGATTATAGTCAAACTACTATATCCTCACAATATCCATTCTCTTAAATTTGCTGAATACTGCTCATGAAAGTTCTTAGTTAATGATAAACAGAAGCTTAAACAACATAAATTATTTGTGTCATGCATCTAAAGTCATAACAAAGTAATTACCTAATTATTTAATAGAGTTTGACAATTTATAAAATTTCATATTCATTCTAAACTACTTTAATTGGCTAAATACTCAATTTAAAAAATTATTAATTGGGCTAGGTAAAATTGCCTTGCATTGCTAGATTTCCAGCTTGATTAGAAACCGTGGCAGTATTTAAGTGCAATGTATTTTTTTTCTTATTCAGCTATTCTGATACCAATATTTTAGAATCTTAAAAAATTGTGAAGTTTTCCTGTCCCCTCTTCTGTGTATGTGTGTGGGTTACAACTAATATAAAATTGGGATGAGTAATGCCAGCTATTATAAAAATAACGTGTGAAAAGGAGATTTTAAAATGTAGTTCAGAATTAAAAAGCATTTTCCATTGTATTCATTCGAAGGAGGGAGACAGAATAACAGGAACTCTTTTAAATTAAATTAAATTAAATTAAATTGGTATAACTACTGTAATCATGAGTTATGCTGTCTTTTAAGTATCCGCCCTATTTAAAATATCCTGCTAAGAGGAGGCATATTTCTACCTTGAGTATAAACCCTGGTTGATATTTAGGAGTCTTGTCTTGCTTTGCAGTTCTTCTGTGAGTTTTACTGAAGTTGCTGGGTAAGTTACAGGACATTTCACTTTGCTTGGGATCTCAGCTCCTGAGGTGTGACTGCTGAATATGATAATCTATTTTAGACATTAGGAATGTATTTGTGATTAGCAAGGCATAGTTGCTGAAAGAATTAACTTGGCATCTCTTTCAAACAGCTTAGAAGTACCAAGTGAGTTTATAAGTTTTTTTTTTAATTTTTAACAAAATGAAGTCAAATTTTATTATAAATTTTATAAATTTTATATATATCTTTTTTACTGAATTAGATTAAAAATGAGTCTTTTGCTTGATTCCAGTTTTATATTGCAGATAAAATATTTTTTTCTGACAATTTTTTTAAAAGTCTTTCTTAATAAGGAAAAGAAATTAAAATAGTTAAATTCTGACAAATGTTAAGTTTCTTTTCTTGGTATAGAAATGACTTTTCCCCCATGGTAAATTTAGATGTGTTTATCTCATAAATTGTGTGTGTGTGTGTGTGTGTGTGCGTGCATCTATCATATTCAACTATACAGTGTCTGTGTGTGTATTATTCCACAGGTTGGCTTGCAATTAAACAAACCTTATGTTGATATATGCTGATAATGATGAATAATACTTATTGTTATTATAAACTTAGTTCTAAAAGATTGACAAAATGTATTTAGTAATATAATACTAAAAAAAGATAGAAATTTGTATAAATCATTCCTATAGTCCAGACAAAAGCTGAGTACATTGACGATTTAATTAAGTAAAGTTACCTTATAACACAGTTTGTTACTTTTATAAAAGTATCTGTAATTAGGAGTTAATAGTTAAAAGTTAGTCTGCATGATAGATTGCATGTTATTTCTGAGAAATTATGTTTATACCTGCTTCTAAGTAAAGAAATGCTTTTTAGTTGATACTTAAGGGCAATTATACAGAGATATAAATGGTTGCTATAAAGTGAAAAATAAGACAAAATAAATTTATCGATTGGCAGGAGTTGCCCCTAGTTAATTAGACTATCATTAATAATAAACTAGAATTCTCCATCATGGAATTTCTGTGTGGGCATGATGGAACATATCTGTCTTTAAAAATTTTGCAAACCACTCATCTGTGTCCTATAAACAAATTCCATAACTCAGCAGTTTTTTGTTTTTTTTTTGAGACTGGAAAATAGTGCTATCTTAGAAGGATTGTGGACATGGGAGATGGAATTGGTTAAGAGATTTTTTTTTAAATGAAGTGGAGTTGCCAAATATTACATTTGAGGACTACACAGCTTATAAAATGAGATTGAAGGCATGCTATAACAAGAAGAAAGGGGGAAAGAGCAACCTTTGTAAAGTATCCTTAAATGTACCCTTCAGATTTTAAGAAAGGTAAGGTAGAAATTCTAAGAATTGACGATGTTACCTAGTTAGGCAACGAAATGTCTGCTAGCAAATAATCAAGCTGGGAAAGCACCAAGGACTCCAATGTTGGAGAGCGAATGCATTTTGTGTCATTTATTTTTATTATAATTTGTTATTTCTTCTTTCTCCCTTCATCATGGGTCATACATTTGTTATACTTGTCATATCTTATCTCACATTTCATAGCATATTCTATGTTATAAAATGTTAAACTTCAATGTTTATGGAAGTTGTGTTGAAAAGTTGTACTTGTCTAGAAGGCTAAAGGTCACTAATTATGCCGGCTACCATCTGATAAGTTGTCCATAAAATGTGTTCTAAAGTTGAAATTAAAACACTTATTTAAATCCTTACTGCCAGCAGAATGGTACAAAAAAAATCTAAACTATTCAATAGCAAAATACTGTGATAGCAAACTGGTGGGAATATCACTTCAGATTAATGTTAGACTGAGGGTCTTAAAGATTAATGTATCTTTCTGTGGGGTTTTATATATATATATGTGTGTGTGTGTGTTGTATTTGTGCTGAATAAAGGGAGACTAGTATAGATCTATTTCAAGCTATTTAGCTCTCATCAGCTAGCCATACCCTTACTGGGATTCGAACCTGGGCTGTATTACATATTAGGCAGATGTGTTAACCACTAAGCCACAGGCCCTCCTCCGTTATCAGCTGAGCCAGGGAGAAAGGTATATATTTAAAGTCACAACCATATATATATATATATATATATATATATATATATATATATATATATATATATATATATATATATATATATATATATATATATATATATATATATATATATATATCCCTATCCACAGTATGTGTGTGTGTGTGTGTCTCAAATGACACATATCAGTCTCTTTTTAACTATCATTGTAACTAGTAATAATAGGCTGATAATCACTTATGTATTGTCAGTAACAACAGCATCAGTGCTCAGTTGAAATGCACTTTGCACAAATAAAATGCATTGTCAGGAAAATGTTCATAGGAGAAGCCTTGAGTGAAACATTTTTGTAATAGCTGTTAACTCTAGAAATGCATTATCTAAATCCACCATTACGATATTTAGATCCACCAAAAAGTTGTAGTTTACTTACCTAGAACCTCCAGTAAATGTTTAATTGACCCTGAACAGCCTACTCCTTGTTCCTTTATTATGGATACTGGGAAATATATTGTATAATACAGTTTTACATAGAAAACAACTATGTAGTAGTGTAAGAGAGACCAAGCTTTAATACCTATTTAACTATGAAATTGATGAAATTTGAACCAACCACTTTCTCTCATTCTATCCATGCAATTATTAAAAATATGTATGAGAAATAAATGAAATAAACAAAATATGTGTTACAAGTAAATCCATAGTAGAGAATTCAAACCTTTTGCTAACTGCTTCCCCCCCCTTTTTTTTAATACTTCATTAGGATGAATTGCTGCCTGCTACACAGATTTTACTGAGTAAAAATGATCACTCAAAAAAATTATCTACTATGTGGATAACTGTGTGTCCATTCTCATAAAATAACTATGGTCCAAATGAGACAAATGTAAAAAAAATAATCAAAACTATCTGGAAGCTGTTTTCAAAGCTTGGATGGGTGAAGTTCCATCATGCTGCAGTTCAGTGACTGAATACATTAACATCAACAGTGATGTCCGAATATATTCCAATTACATCTTTAATGGAAGTACTTGGCATCTATGGATAAGCAGCTACATCATTAGGAAATGGATGCCAATGCTTAACACTCCATTTCATTAGCTCTCCATGGATGGTATTGTGAAATTATTTTCACTATTGACCTTGATATAAACATAAGCTGCAGTTGGAACTGCAAAAAAGCAATGCAGTGTCATACAACATTTATCACTAATGAAGTTTGCTGGAAACTGTTTCCAAAGAACTATAGCCAGGTTATTTTAAATTATTTAATCTATATTCAGTAAATTTTAAAACAACATTGCCCATTCATTTTGTTACAGTTCTCAATTCTATTGATACTAGTTTTTATAATATGTAGTTTATACAGCTTTTAATATACTTACTTGAAATCATTAGTTTTTCAGATTACGTAATGCATTTAGTTTACAGTTTTCACTATTTTCCGGTAAATATATTTAAGGCTATTACAATCTAGTATTATAAATATGAAGTCACTAGATCAGTTTTTTTTCAGTCATTTTGTTGTTGTGGCAGCACCAAGCCTCTGAGCACATACATAATCTCATACTCTGTAAAATACTTGTCATATTTCAGATTTGTTGTTTTTAATGTAACATAGCAGCTAAGTTTGTTACTTTTATTCAAGCTTCTTCCAAAATAAGATTTGGAATGAGCGTTTCTGAAGTTTTCTGTTTCCTCTTATCTACTCATCCAATCTTTCTTCATGTGATTGCTTCTTAGAAATTATCACATACCGAAGTACCCATACATTTTTTTCTGTTTAATGTAGGCTATCAGCGTCTTCCTTCCTTCCTTCCTCTTAATCTTGGGCTGTGTTGACTCATCCCTGGAATTATGAAATATGATTTTCTTGCTATTTGTGATTACAGTTTGTGCCTAAATCAATGTGAGCAGCCTTTGGAACAAAACCATTTTTTTGCAGCTATTGGATCATATTGGACCATGCCTCTGAATTTTGGCAATATATTTGCAAAAAATGAGTGGTATAATTTCCCTCTATTTTGAGGCAGGTATTACAAAAATTGCAAGTCCAAAGTAAGATTAACATTTTTAAAAAAACGTTTCAATTCCGTCACCCAGTTTCCCTCCCCTAACATTTCCTATGTGCCTGATGCAGTTTTACTTTGTTTCATAGTTTCACCTTTAAAAAATGGCAAGTATAATGAGTTGCATTAAAATTACAACTGTTTATCTAGTTGACTGCCTAAAATCTTTAGAGGGAAAAAATAACAATAAAAACTAGAATAACATGGCTGCATAAGTGTTCATGCCATCTTATAGATAGGTAAGTGGCTGTGGTCAGAGTTAACCAATCACATTCAAGCTGATAGTAAATAGTTGATTACTATCCTGCCATACACACCCTGCCATAAATTAAAGTGACTCTGACCAAGCCCATATAAAGTTCAGTTGTTCTAGTATGATTTTTGTGACATTTAACTCAGTTGCCCCTTACAGCAGCAGCCGTGGTTGGAAAGAGCTTACAAAGCATTAAGGGGATCTCATTGGTGATATCAGTCAGGAGAAGGGCACAAAAAAAATCCAAGGTATTGGCTACACCAGTGTTTTTCAACCTTTTTTGTGCAAAGGCACACTTTTTTCATGAAAAAAATCACGAGGCACACCACCATTAGAAAATGTTTAAAAAAATTAACTCTGTGCCTATATTGACTATATATAAAGTAATTTTCCCACGGCACACCTTACACTATGTCACGGCACACTAGTGTGCCGCGGCACAGTGGTTGAAAAACACTGGGCTACACTATGGAGCACAATGAAGACAGTCATCAATAAGTGAAGAAAATATGACATAACATGGATGTTACCAAGAATTTAATGTCCCTCCAAAATTGTTGACAAAAAACTAGTCCAAGGAGCTGCTAAGAGGACTATAGCAACATTAAAGGAGCTTGCAGAAATTTGTGAACCACATGTGAAAATAATTATGCTTCCTATGTCTGGGCTGTGGGTTAGGGTGGCAAGACAGATACTTATGAAGAAAACATCTAAGCCCAGTTTTGCAAAACCTTATATCAAATTTGAAGGCACGTGAGGAAATGTGTTATGATCTGATGAGACAAAGGTTGGATTTTTTTGGCCATAATTCCAAAATGTATGGCACATAAACAACACTGCACATCATCAAAAGTACACCATACCCACAGTGATGTATGCTGGTGGGAACATTATGCTTTGCAGCTGCTTTTCTTCACTTGAAACTGGAATTTTAGTCAAGATGAATTATGAACAGTTTCAAATATCAGTGAATTTTGCCACAAAACTTTCAGGCCTCTACTAAAATGCTGAAAATGAAGAGGAATTTCACTTTTCAACCAACACCCATTGAACACACTACCATGTCAATAAAATAATTAATCAGAAGAAAATTAAAAATTTTGGAATAACCCAGCCAGAACCCGGACTTAAATCCAATTGAAAATCAGTGGAGTGATCTGAAGAGTGCAATGTACAGGAGATGTCCTCACAATCTGACAGATTTGGAGTCCTTTTTCAAGGACGAGAGAGTAAAATTCCCAGGACAAAATGTCCCATGCTGATAGATTCCTACCCAAAAAAACTGAATCCTGTCATAAAATAAAAAAGTGCTTCAACAAAGTATTAATTTAAGAGAGTGCAATTTAATGCAACCACATTATTACAAGGGTTTTTTTATTATTATTTTACACAAAATATTTAAATTTGTTTTTCAAAGCTTATATGTTATATTAAAAATAAAAAATATTCTGAAATGATTTATCTTGGTCTGATTTTCAAAAACCTGGCATTTTAACAAGGGTGTGTAGACTTTTTATATCCACTGCATATGTCTGACAGGCTTAGTATAATCAGCTGTTTTTTCCTGTTCCTTTTTGTCAGTCATATGAAATAGATCAGATGAGACCACTTTTTGTGACTCCACAGAACGACTAGTCTTATACAGATAGTCCTTGCTTACTAATGACAATTGAACTCTGGAACTTTGTTACTAAGCAATATGGTTGTAAGACACAACATCATGTAACTCCACTTACTTATGACGGCACTTTCAGGAGTCCCAGTTGCAATTGTTAGGCAAATCCAATGTAGCCTCAGTTTTCTATTTGCAACTTGCTGCTGGATTCTCTATTGATGCTACAACGGTTGCAAATACAAAGGCACATAGTGAGTTCCTCTCATTCAGCACCATCATCATAATGGTCACTGAATGAAAGCATGTTAAATAAGGATTTTCTATACTTGAGGTAGGTTGCAGTAAGAGAATTTTGCAAGGCTGTCTGAGTTTTAACTTTCCTTCCTCTTCTATACTAAGGAGTCAAGAGGGTCCCTGCGTGTCTTTTTCTGATAAATGCTTCTACATGTCTTTTCCAAGGTCTCTGACCTTTTGAGTAACCATTGTATTACTGACCACAGTGGCCAGTTATAATTATTCAGGTTGTAATACATATGGATCTCTTAAGGCAGATTTATGGAATTTCTTTAGCTGATCGTAAAAAACTAAGAAGGATCAGACCTAGATAGCACTTATTTTGGAAGTCACTTGGAAATTGAAAGCTGTCACCTATATGCAGAAATTAAAATAAAAACAAAGAAAAACCCAAAAATAATAATAAACCAGATTCTGACCATGAAATTGCCAGGAGTTGAATCTGACTTAGAGACTTTACCTTTTACAGTTAATAATTGAACTCTTTTTTATATTGGACGTATTCTAGTTCATTTTTGACTCATCACGGTGCATTTATTTCACCATGGTGATAGAGCTAACATCCTGTCCTTTCTCTTAGGCTTGTAGAATAAGGTCAGTGTTCCAGGACTTTTCAGAGCAGGAGAATGTGTCAACTTTCTTTGCCTTTCTAAGGCTTGCTGTTGAGATACTATTTCAGTTGTTTTTAAGGTGTTCCAGATAAATGGACTTTTAAGAAATTAAAAGATAGAACTTAGATATAAATAGTAAGAAAAATGTTTTACTATAAAAATAGTAAAGCTTATTTATTATTAAATTTTATTAAATATATTTATATGCCGCCCAATCCCGAAGGACTCCGCTGACCTGTTTGCAAAGCAACCGAAATACCTTCATATAACTTGGGGATATTTTACAGTAGCTGAAAGTAAAGCAGGTTTCTCCGTCAGACTGTTGTATCTCAGAATGATTACCTGTGTTGGGATCAGAGGGGCTTCCAAGAGATTAGACTACAATCACTATAGTCACTGTAGGAAGAGATGCTTTATACACCTAAAAAGAGTGCCAGAACATCCTTTTTTGTGGAGATACAGTACTTCCAGGAATTGTTCTTTTAAACATACATTGTTGATAGTACAAGTAGTCCTTATTTAGCAACTGCCTCATATAGTGACTGTTCATAGTTGTATTTATTATGGAAAAGTAACTGCAACCAGTGTTCGCATTTATAACATTCACAGGTGTGTAAAGCAAAAGAAAGCTGAAGTAGGATCGTACTCAAAGTCACATGATTTTTCACTTAGCAATTTTAACTACTGAGTTGCTGATTCCAATTATGGTTGTTAAACAAGAACTGCCAGAATGGGCACACTAGTAAAATAAAGAAGCTGATTCTGGTAGTTAAGTGCGAGGCTTCAGTGTCCTAGGTAGTATATAATATGTAGACATAATGACACAAATGAATTATGTCATTTGTCAAGTATTCAAAACTCACTCAAATAGCAGAATTTAACTTTTCTCAGAATAGAATTTGAGTTACCAGACACAAAATATTACCAGTAAAATCTTATATATGTTAAAGCAATAGTAGGTTTCAGAGTTAATTCATTTTTTCAAGGATTATAATGGAAATATCTGTTTATGATCAAATATATGTGATTGTAATTCAAGTGGTGTATTTCAATGTGTCCCAAACTATGTTTAGCAGAACAGACAATATATTATTGCTAGATCTGGATCAAGTAACCTTTACATTATAAACTTAATTAGTTAAGCAACAAGGATACTTTCAGTTTTCTGAACAGTACAAGGAGTTAATACCAGTCTCTGCTATTTTACAAGAGACAAAGTATGACAAATTTAGGCAAAAAAAAGCCCATTCAAGTTGTTTTGAACTACACTGATTAATTACGCTTTCATTATGCTTAGCAGGCATTCTTGCTAAAGGCCATTCTTGCTTAATCAAAGATTAATTTAATATATTCTTTTTTACAGATACTTGGTGAAGATCAAAATATTATGCCTATATCTCTATTTAAGTTTTTTTCTAGGAAGTAGAACAGCTTCAATTATAATTTATCAATATCCCTAAATACTGTCAATTGTAATCTGACTTCAGCCATTTTATGTATAGTTACCAAGGTATCATATGGCATTCTAGATTTTCTTATTTATAATTATATAGTGTTTGATTCTAGGTTTTCATCATTTTTTTTCTTTTTGCAGGAGAGATCACTACAACTGTAAACCTACTGAAGCAAAATATGGAATGGATCTCGCTGGTGACTGAATTGAGCCAAACAAACAGTATTGACAGTAGCTTGAAAATCACCAGTTAGCAGTTTCTTCACGCTCCAGTACCACACAGCACTTTCCAGAGAGAACTCATTGTGTGCATAAAATCAGCTTTTAAATCTGCTCACTACCTTTAAGCTTTGTCTAATTAAAATAGTTTTAAACGGGAACCCTAACTACAAGAGCACTTGGAGAAAAATGGCATTGGATGAATATTTGTGGATGGTCATTGCGGGTTTTATCATTGCTTTTATCTTGGCATTTTCAGTTGGAGCAAATGATGTTGCCAATTCTTTTGGTACTGCTGTGGGTTCTGGTGTAGTTACTTTGCGCCAAGCCTGCATCCTAGCTTCAATTTTTGAAACTACTGGTTCAGTATTGCTAGGAGCAAAAGTAGGTGAAACTATTCGTAAAGGTATAATTGATGTGAACTATTATGACAACTCAACAGGTCTACTTATGGCTGGAGAAGTCAGTGCAATGTTTGGTAAGTAACCTTATTTTTCTAAGCATTTAATTATTTTCTTCAAACAATTCAAAGTTCTTATATCCTCTTGGCAAAACTAAGTAATAATTTGCAAATTTCTCAATCGACAAAATTCCTGTAGAGATTGGGGAATTTATTATTGAGAAATCAAAAGCCGGCCTTGGAATCAGGTTCCGCAAACCTTTCCCTGACCAGATGTTTTTAGTAGTTTATTGGAACCCACTTTAATAGAAGTTAATTTTATAGCTTGTTTTTAACCAAGTTTAGAGCAAGTTTAATGTTAACTATAGTTAACTATATTGTTTTAGAAAAGAAATTCTCATTGCTACTCCCCAATTCTTATTAAATTTTAAAAAATAGAAATACAATTGACTTACTAAGGTTCTGTTTATTTACTATTTCAATATAGTGTATGAGATTCTAAAACTATTTAAAAAGTAATATATAACAAGATATTGGCAAGACATAAAATGAAGACCCAGATTGTTGGGGTCAATATGCTGACTCTGTAAACCACAGAGAGGGCTGTAAAGCACTGTGAAGTGCTACAAAAGTCTTAATTGCTATTGCTATATAGCACTGTAGTATACCTAACAATAATGGTGGCAGACATGTATTTACAGTTTTATGAATTTTTATTTTAAAAAATCTTAAACTAGTAGCTTGTCTTATTAATTTATTATATTTGTGCTTACAATCAGTATTTCTTGTTCTTTGGAACATGGTGAGGGTTATGGGAGAACAGTAATTTCATTTCTTTACACTGGAGCTTGGGGAAAATAAGCTAGAAGAAGCTCCTATTTTCTTCCCCACACAACAATGCAAATATGAATAGGTAAAGGGAGATTTGATTTTATCAAGAGAATATAGCCCTCTGTTTCTAGTGAGCAGATCAGATTGCCCTTAAGGGATGACATATCAGAATATTTGCAGTGATCCATTTTGAGGAACAGGAGATTATTCTTGGGAGCTTGACTTGATTGTCCTGGAACTATCTACAATTCTGAGCCTATGCAGTTACACTATTGCTCCCTCCCACTTGAAGTGTACATAGAAGAGAACTAGAATTTTTTTTCTGAATGCTACCTTTGCCTGTCACTGAAGAATGAGCATTGAAGACAGATAACAGCAATAACCAGAAAGTATAGATGTTCCTTTTTTGGCTTCAGAATAGGATTGGAATCTTCATTAAATAGGCTGTCAAGTACTATATTTTGACTCATTAGTTTATATAATTTTTAACTATAAGACAAAATGTTGAGGATAAAATGCTGCATTAAATTTTATCATACTTGATCATGAAAACAAAAATTACTTCCTGTTTTTAACCTATCAGATAAAAAAATACACATCTCATTTAAAAGCATATGCTTCCTGACTTTCACTGGCATCTTTAAAAAACATTCTACTATTTGTAGCTATGTTAATTTTTATCTTTTAAAAATAGATGGAGTCTTATATGCAGTTGCAAATAAATTAATTCTGAAAATTAAGGTTATTTAAAGTATGTTGACTGTTGATTAAATACAGATAATGATTAAATATTTTAAATATCTACATCTAATTTTAGATGAATGGCAAAACAATGGAATCTGCTTAAAATATTATGTCCAAGTTTATTTATGAAAGGTGCATTTCATCCTTCCTTAGGGGAATTAGAATATAGGTCTACATTCTGCGAGATATTTCAATACAAAGTATGGCTTAGGTAACATTAGAATATTTGATTTATCTTGCTAACCTGTATTTTTGTTAATACTTGATGTATCTGTTTGATTAGGACCAAAACAAGAATCTCAGTAATACAATGTATTTGTATAAGAATAGGTTTCAGTTAAAATTTTGTCTCATCAGTTGTATTTAATTTAAGTTCTGTGGTTGTCAAATGAACTTTAAAACCATTTGATCCAAACATTTTCACTACTAGAAGGCATTCCTTTGATGCATCCCCATCGCTGTGCTAGTTTATAGTTGCCCAAAAATATATCCATTGGGATCATAAATTATCAAACAGTAAGCTTTGGGAATGAGACATTATGTTAAGAGTCAAAAAAATATTTTGCTTAGGAAGATAATGCTGTAAGATAGTTTTACCTGTTGAATATTATGTTAATAGATTACTTTAAAACAGAATGGAATGATCTTTTTGAGAGGGAATGTTATCATAGTTTTATTACTTTTAAAATCATAAATTCTTGTTCAGCTTGGTTGATACGAATGGTATCAAACCACTCCAAATATATTTGTGACTGAAATACTCACCTTGGTGTGAGTATTATTTAATACTTCTAGAGCAGTGGTTCTCAACCTTCCTAATGCCGCGACCCTTTAATACAGTTCCTCATGTTGTATTGACTCACAACCATAAAATTATTTCAGTTGCTAGTATGTAACACCGGGAGCCACAAAACCTGGGTGGGTGTGGCCAACTCAACATTACTTCCACCCAGTCACATGACATCCCCCCAGACATGCCTACTAAAGTTTCAGAACTCAGTGTTTTCTGTGAGAATTGGGTCTCTCTCTCTCTCTCTCTTCTCTCCCCCACACTCTCATTTCTGTTTTTATATTTTTCCTCTCCCTTTCTCTTCTTCTTTTCTTTCTTTACTTCCCCTCTTTCTTTTTCTTTCTTTCTCATTGAATACGATAGAAAATCCAAAATAAAGTTATTAATTGTAGGAAATAGCTTCTCTGTAATCTTTTCATAATGAACTCTTAAGTTGATAGAAGTTGGCAAGATTGTACTAACAGCAATAGGATATATATTTTGATTTCTTTTGAGTTTGCCAATATAATACGTTATCCAAAATTATAAATAATCTTATTTTCAGATGCATTTTTTTGCCATTTCTGTTAAAAAAAAAAAAAAGACTTGCTTCCAATTTGTGCCTTCTGGCAAAGTGCACTTTTCTTGGCAAGAGATCTAGCTTGCCATTACTTTTGTCAGAGGTCTGAGAAAGTTAGTTTCTTTCTTTCTTTCCTCTTCCTTTCTTTCTCCCTGATTTGTTTCCCTCTCTTTTCCCTCTCTCATTCTCTCCCTTCAGCTCTCTTTCATTTCATTTCTTTCTCCCTCTCCCCCTTCTCCCTCTAATTTATTTCCCTCTCTCTCATTCTCTCCTTCCAACCCTTTCATTTCTCTCTCTCTATTTCTCTCTTTCTCTCCTTTTCTCTTTCATCTCTTTCTTGCACGTGCAAGAAAAATACCCTTCTGGGCCGGAATCACGGCGATGGGGACAGCGACTGCCGCCACTGAGTAGCTGGCTGCGCTGCTCAGGAGACTCCTCAGTGCCAGACTCAGGTCAGTCCTCTTCGTGTTGACTCAGGAAAGAGCTGGAGCAGCCATCTGGATGCAGTGAGTGAAGAGTTCCAGAGCCCTGTGCAGCGCAGGAAAACTGGAACTCTCCTCCCTGCACCCAACCCGCTGAGGCTGCTGCTTCCCATTCTCCTCCTTCCTGAGCTAACACGAAGGGGACCACAGCTTGCGCTGACCTGAGTCTGGCGCTGAAGAGTCTCCTGCGTGGCGACCCAGTTACCTAATTGCGCAGCGGCGACAGCGGGAGGAGAGTCATTGTCCCCTCCACCTTGATCCTGGCCCAAGAGGGTATTTTGGCAACAAGCATGTGTGCACAAGAGATGAGTGCAAGAAAAGGGCTGCAGCGGGCTGGAACTCTTCCCGACACTGAGTTGCCTGCGAAGGATGCGGAATCGCAAAAGCAGGCAAAAGGCTTGTGCCTTCTTGGGGTGGAGAGAAGATTGTGCGATTGGGTCAGCAGAGAGCCACAGGAGAGGGGTCAAAGCCTATTAAGACTGTTACCCATGCTAAGCATGGGTAACAGTCTTAATAGGGAATCTCAGTGTACACGCATCCCATGTTCCTTTATTTTATTTTTCCCGCCTTGTTTTACACCTCTTGGCTTTCGTAGCTCTGCCCATCAATTTCAGTTACTCAGAGCGAGCTGCTTTCTCAGCATCCTCTGTGCTGCACACGTCTCTCCCCCCACCTCGCCTCCATTCTGGCTCCTACTTCCCCCCCACCTCTCCTTCCACCGGGCGGGGAACCCAAGCCGCTCCTTCCCTTGGGGCCGGCTTCTCGCCAGCCTCTCTGCGGGAGGCTCCTCGGCAACTCCTGTGATAAGGTTGTTTGACCTTTTCGCGACCCACAGGTTGAGAACCGCTGTTCTAGAGCAAAGTATATTCTAGTTTTAGATTTATCTATCATATAAAGATTTAATCAGATTTCGCCTCTCTATCCCATTTGATTTTATTGAGAATGACAGTTAATTTGTTCAAAACATTCCAGAAGTAGAATTGAAAAACGAGTGTTTTTTGAAGTGTGCTATGCCATATGAATAGTTTTTTATTGGCACATGTGATTCCTTCATTTCTCCCTTATTTATTACAGTGCCTACCCTTCTCTTTTGTTCCTGTACACTTTAAACTATTGAGTTATTTCCTGCAATTCATTGGTGTGACTTTCTTTAAAATTATGCTAGTAGCCCTGTTTATTTCTTCAATGGTAATCAACAAATCAAATTTTATTGTGTACAGTTCCAGATAATGAAACAAATGAACTAAAATATAACATTAAATTGATAGAGTCTAACACTTTTGTGAATTTATTGGCTTATTATTGCTTGTAAATATTTAACATTGTTACATTTCTTAATTGTTTCAAAAAGAAAAACATTGCTTGTTAATACAAGAGCACATTTACTACAAGGATTACTTTATCCATCAATATTATTTTCCTTTCAGATTAGTTGAATGTTTCTTTGTTTCTACCTTATACACTTCATCCAACAATTAATTACCTTGTAATATCTCCTTTGTGGGCTGGATTGTATCCTTATTGAAGTGGTTGAAGCATAGGAAAGAAATACAGTAATCTTTGACTTACAAACCATTCCTTTAGCAACATTCAAAGTACAACAGCATTGAAAAAGTGATTTATGACAGGACCTTGCATTTATGATCATTGCAGCATTCTGGTGGCACACCAGCAAAATTTGTGCACTAGAAAACTGATAGGTATTTAAGATACTTGCAATGTCCACAAGATCCCAATTTGTGACCTTGCCAGATGGCTTTTGTCAAGGAAAGTTAATGCAGGAACCAGATTTGCTTAATGACTGCATGATGGACTTAAGATGTACAGTGATGTATTTAATATCCATGGCAAAGAAGCTAAAATTGGGCCTGACCCACATAACCATTTATTTTGCTTAGCACAGAAATTTTGGTCCCAATTATAGTAACATGTTGAGAATTACTAGCAGTAGTAATCCAATAGATTCACAAAAGTATTAGCCTCTAATTATATAAAATTGATAGTTTGTTGCATAAACTATGTCTTTCTACCGCTATGAGTGAGATACTGGATCATATTGAAATATGATATAGGTGGAACTCTGTCAGGTATGCTGAAATGGTAGATAGTGATGGGATTACTGAAAATGGTGTGGGATGGATAGTTAGAAGAATCCCATATTTGATGATGAAATTACCCAAACAAAAGAAATAAATATACTTGTGAACCTTTAGTTGTTTGTCCTTACTAAGTGTATGTATTAATAAAAGTGGAACAATAAAAGATATATGATGATGTAAGAATATTTGCTAACCTGAAGATCTTTTATTATATTACAGAAATTGAGACTCTTTGAACTGAAATCAGTAGAGAGCAAATTATTTCTAAGTTGAATTGGTAGCATCCAGTAACACTATTCTTCCTTCCTTTGCAGGACTATAAATGCCTTAAAATTCTGATACTCCAGAATGTTAAAATACCCTATCTTGATTGTTCTCTTTACATTTTAGGATCTGCTGTTTGGCAGCTGATAGCATCATTTTTGAAGCTTCCAATATCTGGAACTCATTGTATAGTAGGTTCAACCATTGGTTTTTCATTAGTTGCAATCGGCACACAAGGAGTCCAATGGATGGAACTTGTCAAGATTGGTAAATTATATTCTCTTTATGAATAAAATGCAATGAATTTTAAAAAGTGTTTTGAAGAATTTAATTATGCTTTTATGTGATCGTTATATTCAGATAATTTGTGCAAACTACGAGTTGTCAAGTTTTGTCCAGAATGCTAGTATTTATAGTTCAAACATCACTGTAAACTATATTGTATATTAAGATAATATACAAAAATTAGACTCGCCAAACAGCATAGCCAGAAATGGACAGAGATTCTGATAATTAAATGTCTATGCATCTATAATGTATTGGGTTAGAGGTTAGCCTTTTAGAATTATATTATCTCTCTGAAGGGAAAGGGGAGAAAAAAATGCTTGAGCAATATGATATATTTTTGTTCTAATGAATTTCAGGGTTAATTAAGACAAAAGTCATTTACAAATTGAAATGCAATTTCAGATGTCACAGGGCCGGAATTCCATATTACAGTTTTTATGTATAATATAAATGCTTCTATTTGTAGTAAAAAAAAAATCTTTTATTCAGTCATGTCTGATTCTCACTCAGAGACCACTTTGACAAGACCCTGAGGTTTACTTGGCAAGATTTTTCAAAAGTAGTTTGCTTTTGCCTTCTTTCTGAGAGAAAGTGATTAGCACAAGGTCACCCACCAGTAGCTGGCTTTGTGCCTAAGGCAGGACTAGAACTTACATTTCTTAGTTTCTAGCCTAATATCTTGACTTAGCATTTCTCAGTAAATCTAAATCTAATTTAAATCTTAGTAAATTTAAAATAACATGGACTTCAATTCCCAGAATTCTCCATTCAGCAAGTTAAAATTGCTACGGTTGAGAAACACTGCCTTAACTACTACGCTAAACTAGCTCTCTAATGTTACACAGCTGCATTAAAAAATAAAGCATTCTTAAAATTGTGTTACGTTATGAAAACTTTTAGTATTATTGAAATATTATATGTTGATGTCCTTTTGCAACCAATTAAATTTGGTAAAATTAGTTGAGTAGATCAAAATTAGGGATATGCATATTGTTTTCACATAATGTTCAATTGAATTTTGTTATGTTTATATTCCTACAAAGTATATGTTACTGTTAATTTTTAAAGGTTTTTAAGAATTTAAACTGCAGGTAGTCCTCAACTTAAAACACTTCATTTAGTGAGCATTAAAAGTTACAATGGCACTGAAAAAGGGATTTATGACCATTTTTCACACTTATGACCTTTGCAGCTTTCCCATAGTCCCATAAATTTGGACAGTTGGAAAATGGTTCATATTTATGATGGTTTAAGTGTTTCAGGGTCACATGACTGTCTTTTGTAACCTGACAAGCAAAATCAATGGAGAATCCAGATTCACTTAACAACTAACTTAACAACTGCATTGATTCACTTAACAAATGTTTTACTTAGCAACCGAAATTTTGGGCTCAATTATGGTTGTAAGTCGAAGGGTACATGTGTAAATTCATTATTTATAAACTTCAGTAGGACTTTTATTTAGTTAATTTATATGACATTATTTGTACTAGTAGATAAAACCACTTTTACATACATACTGGTACATACATAAACATAGGCACACACAATCTTTTTTCCCCATTTTAAAGGGTTTTTTTAACTTCAAGAAATTGAACTCCTGTGCTGATTTTAAATAGTAAAAGCTATATGAAAAAAACTAAAAAAGTAAGATGAACATTTTAATATAAAGAAAAACTAAGCAAACTTGACTTGTGAGCACAGAGTAAAAAAAATTCTGAAGAAATGTAGGAAATGTATTTTTCAGAGTATAAGATGCTCTGAAGTATAAGACGCACCAAGCTTTTGGGGAGGAAAACAAGGGGAACAAATTGGCCTCTCCCTCCTAGCAATTTGTCTCCTTGCAACAAACAGCACAGACAATATACACTATTTGTAGTGTTACATTTCAGACTATACTTGAACAGATGCTGCTAAAATTGATGTACTTTCTGGAAGTATAGTTATTCTCTGCTATTTAAAAAAAATACAATAGCACTGGGCCTCTTCAGATCAAGGGTTTATTTTAAAAAGCTTCATTTTTTTAAGCTGTCTAGAACAATAATAAAGCAGTCTTTAAAAAATAAATCTAATAATTTGAACATTCTATAGCAGTGGTTCTCAACCTTCCTAATGCCGCGGCCCTTTAATACAGTTCCTCGTGTTGTGGTGACCCCTCAACCATAAAATTATTTTTGTTGCTACTATGTAACATCGGGTGCCACAAAACCTGGGTGGTGTGGCCAACTCAATATCACTCCCACTCAGTGACATGACAACACCCCCCCCCCCTCCAGACATGCCTACCAAGGTTTCATGGCTAGTGTTTTCTGTGGGAATAGGGTCTCTCTCTCTTTTCTCCTCCACACTCTCATTTCTGTTTTTCTCTATTTTTCCTCTGCCTTTCTCTTCTTCCTTTCTTTCTTTCCTTCCCTTTCCCTTTTTCTTTGTCTTTCTTTCTCATTGAATACGATAGCAAATCCAAAATAAAGTTATTAATTGTAGGAAATAGCTTCTCTGTAATCTTTTCATAGTGAACACTTAAGTTGATAGAAGCTGGCAAGATTGTACTAACAGCAACAGGATATATATTTTGATTTCTTTTGAGTTTGCCAATATAATACGTTATCCAAAATTATAAATAATCTTATTTTCAGATGCATTTTTTTGCCGTCATTGTTTTTTTTTTTTAAAAAAAAAATAAGACTTCCTTCCAAATTGTGCCTTCTGGCAAAGTGCAGTTTTCTTGGCAAGAGATCTAGCTTGCCATTGCTTTCGTCAGAGATCTGAGAAAGTTAGTTTCTTTTTTTCTTTCCTCTTCCTTTCCTTCTCCCTGATTTGTTTCCCTCTCTTTTACCTCTCTCTCATTCTCTCCCTTCAGCTCTCTTTCATTTCTTTCTCCCTCTCCCCCTTCTCCCTCTAATTTGTTTTCCTCTATTTTCCCTTTCTCCCCTTTTCTTTTTTATCTCTTTCTTGCGCATGCAAGCAAAATATCCTCCTGGGCTGGGATCACGGCAGCGGGGCAGCAACTACTTCCGCTGCTGCCACTAAGAAGTGAGTAGCTGGTTCCGCTGCACAGGAGACTCTTCAGTGCCAGACTCAGGTCAGTCCCCTTCATGTTGACTCATGAAAGAGTCGGAGCAGCCCTCTCTGGAAGCAGAAAGGGAAGAGTTCCAGAGCCCTGCGCAAGGAGAACCCTGTGCAGCACAGAAGAACTGGAGTTCTTCTCTCCCTGCACCCAACCAATTGTTGCTGCTGCTCCCCATTCTCCTCCTTCCAGAGCCAACATAAGAGGGACTGCGGCTCGCGCTGACCTGAGTCTGGCGCTGAGGAGTCTCCTGAGCAGCATGGCTCTCTTTTGCTGCGTACCTAATTACTTACCTCATTGCGCAGTGACAACAGCGGGAGGAGAGTTGTCCTCTGCGCCTTAATTCTAGCCCAGGAGGGTATTTTGCACGCGCAAAAGATCAGAGCTAGAGCTCTTCCCAACACTGAGTTGCCTGCAAAGGACGCGGAATCGCAAAAGCAGGTGGGAGACTTGTGCCTTCTCAGGGCAGAGAGCAGATTGCGCGATTGGGTCAGCAGAGAGCCGCAGGAGAGGGGTCAAAGCCTATTAAGACTGTTAACCCATACTAACAGTCTTAATAGAAAATCACAGCGTATGCACATCCCACATTCCTTTATTTTATTTTATTGTCCCTGCCTTGTTTTACACCTCAGAAATGGTACCTCTTGGCTTCCGTAGCTCTGTCCATCAACCTCCATCACTCAGAGTGAGCTGCTTTCCCAGCGTCCCCTGTGCTGCGCGCGTCTCTCTTTTTCCCCTCCTTGCCTCCATTTCGGCTCCTACTTTCCCCCCCCCCACACACACACAAACACACCTCTCTCTCCTTCCGCCACGCGGGGAACCCGAGCCGCTCCTTCCCTTCGGGCCAGCTTTCCACCAGCCTCTCCATGGGAGGCTCCTCGGCAACCCCTGTAAAAAGGTCATTCAAAAAGGGTCGCGACCCACAGGTTGAGAATCGCTGTTCTATAGGCATTTATAGTTATTGACTTACCTCCTTGCAGCAAACAGCCTGATTAGCACAAGAAAAATAAACCTCCCAGCAATTTGCCTCATGGAGAAACAGCAAGTTTCACTTTCAATTTCAGTTTAAGCTCGGCCTCTTGATTATCAGTTCTTTCAGGCTGCAGGGATTGCTATAGCCTGTTGCAGCCTCCGCAATCCCCATTTTCCCGGTTTGCTGCAAAGAGGTAAATTGCTGGGAGGCAGAGGCCAAAGGGTTGTGGCTGGTGGGTGGGTGGAGCTACATTCAGTGTATAAGATGCACCCACATTTTCATCCTCTTTTACGGGGGGGAGGGTGCATCTTATACTCTGAAAAATACGATACTTTTAAATATAAATTTATTTAGTATAAGTAGACATATAACATCTCTATTAAAATCAGTTGTATTCAAACAACTTTACATTGGCCAAATTTTGAAGTTTTTAAAAAATAACTTTGAGTCGATTTAAACAATTATTAGAAAGTGACATAAAGAACAAGTTCTTTTTTGGTGGAATTTTACATTGGATGGAATCTTGCCAATTATTGAATGTAATATTTTTTAAATTTTATATTCAGTTGCCTCCTGGTTTATCTCCCCACTACTGTCTGGTATGATGTCTGGTGCGCTGTTTCTCTTGATCAGATTTTTCATCTTAAATAAGGTTAGTACTCTTTTAACAGTGCATTGATGCTATTTGTTATACCTCATTCTGATCAGGCACACTGAAAGGCATTATAGGGTTATAAATTATAGGATAATAAAGCGATGGCATTTAATTATGTTTATATTTATTTTGCAGTATGTCTACACACTCGGATTCACAAGAACAGAATAAAAATATTGCATTAAAACCATAATGCTAAAAATAAAATGAAAATGATATGCAAATTATAATGAAACACAAGTAGTATCTGCAGAGTACAAGCAGCATTCTAAAGATATATCTGACATTTAAGCATGTGTGTAATAATTGCATAATAGTATTTGTATAATAAGAATATCTGCATACCTAGTTGGTTAAAAAAATTAGATTCTCAATTTTTAAACTTTTGGTTAAAATAATAAATTATCTATTTCATACATATATTTTAATGTTACTCTAAAAATTACATTGAAACTCTCAGTAACTCTCCAGGTACAACAATCATTTTTATTGAACATAGAAGGACACATTAAGTATAATAGTCATTGATAAGTAATTGATTGCAATCCTCCAAAAGCTACTTTTGACTCAGTCCCGAATGTATGACTACTGCAGTACTCTCACTGCCCTTATAATTGACCCACAGGGATACTGCAATGCCCCCCTGCCTATCGCCTTCCATTTACCCCAGCCATGTCCTCACAGTTCTTTGGCCTGCTTCTCACCCCCGGCTCTATACCAGGATGGTGAATCTTTTTTGGCTCGCGTGCCATAAGTAGGGGGAGCATAGGGGGGTCGTGTACGGGTGCGCCACACCCACAATGCAATGCATGACCACCACCCCCAGTGCACATGCGCACACTACAGGCGCAACCCCCACATTTTTGTATTATTATTTTTTGCTCTTCCCAGGCTCCAGAGGCTTTATAGGAACCTGGGGAGGGCGAAAACAGCCTCCCTCGAGGCCCTCCGGAGGCTTCAGGGCTTCAGAGCAGTCAAAGCAACCCTCTGAGCAAACCGGAAGTGACTTCCGGTTTGCTCGGAGAGTCATTTTAAGCACTCCGAAGGCTTCAGGGACCTTCAGGAGGCTTCCCTGAAGCCTTCAGAGCACTCAAAATGTCTGTCCTTGAACTTCTGGTTTGCCCATAGGGCTGTTTTTTGCGCTCTGGAGGCTTCAGGGAAGCTCATGAAGCCTCGATGGGGGCAGGGGAGACTCTTTTTTGCCCTCCCCAGGCTCCTATAAAGCCTCTGGAGCCTGGGGAGGGCAAAAAATAGCTTTAAAAAAGGGTGAACTTATGCGCCTCGTGTGCCCTGACAAATGGCTCCACATGCCACCTGTGGCACTCATGCCATAGGATCGCCACCCCGGCTCTATACTCTTCACTTATCTTTCAAGAGCTCCAGAGCTTGGATTAGGAAAGCATACCAAGTTGGTTTACTGCTAGGCTACTTAACACCATCCCAGTGGCTTCAAAGTAGATGCACTGAATTGTAGCAGCACTGAAAAGGCACTTTATTTCAGGATGCAGCCATGTAGCCTATGGAAGGAGTGATTTGTTCTACTGTCCTAACATGGTATGTGCACTTCTTTGGGAAGCTCTGGACACAGTGTGTTAGGGAAGCAGAACAGACTGCTTCATTGCTGGGTAATGTGAGGTGATCCTGGAAATGCCACCATTTTCTGAGCAATCACTATTCAATGTGGCCATTTGGAAAATGACCAAATTGGCATTCGGACCAGCAATGAAGTGTTCCCTAACCCAAGCTCCGAAACTCTGGAAATCTTTGAAAGCTAAGCAAAGTAGGAATAGGGTATGTTGGGTGGGAAGCAGGGACAAGGTCTGTGGGAACCTTGGGCGGGGGGGGTTAGTGCTGTAGGGACCAAGTGTATCCAAGTGCTCTATGGATCATGAGGGGCAGGAAGTGTCGCATCAAGTGTCTCAGATGTAGTGGGAGGCCTTGCAAGGCCTAGAGCCAGGATGGCGAACCTATGGCACACGTGCCACAGGTGGCACCCGGAGCTATTTGTCAGGACACGTGAGGCACTGGCAAGCTGAGTTCACCCTTTTTTAAAGCCATTTTTGCCCTCCCCAAGCTCCAGGGGCTTTATAGGAGCCTGGAGTAGGCGAAAAGAGCCTCCCCCCCCCCCCCCCGAGATCCTCCGGAGGCTTCATGGGTCCGGAGTGCAAAAAAATGGCCCTATGAGCAAACCGGAAGTTCAGGAATGGACTTCCAGTTTGCTCGAAAAGTCATTTTGAGCGCTCCAAAGGCTGCAGGGAAGCCTCCTGAAGGTCCTTGAAGCCTCCGGAGGGCCTCTGGGGTGGGCTGTTTTTGCCCTCCCCAGGCTCCTATAAAGCCTCTGGAGCCTGGAAAGGGTGGAAAAAGCATGCAAAAAAATGGGGGTCATGCCTGTAGTGTGCGCATGTGCACTGGGGGGGGGGGGTGTTGCACATTGCATTATGGGTGCGGCATGCCTGCACACGACCCCCCTGTGCTCCTCCTACTTATGGCATGCGAGCCAAAAAAGATTCGCCATCGCTGGCCTAGAGCGGGTGGACCTGGCTTCCTCTAAGCTTCCCAGGGCCTTCCCCTGCTCCAGTTAACCCATATAGTTATTTAACTAATCAAGAAGAGAAGCATCCTGGAATTAAGAAGTGTTTGGCTTTTAAAGTTCTTGCTAGTTTATGAAGAGGTCAAACATCTGAAAGAATGATAAGTTACGAAATAGATTAGGGAATATATTTCGTTCAGTGGAAATAATTCAGATCTTTGAATCTTACCACCATTCTATAAAATGAAGTATTTGCTCCACTTTTCTGGACTGATGGGACCATCATTTTTTTATTCTACAATATATCTAATATTATATGTCTACATAATAACAAGCTGTTAGTTATGTATATTCAATATCAATGTCAACTTTTACCTTTTCTAAGAGAGATTACTAAACCAGCCAAAATTGACTTTCTATAATTTTAAATTTAAATCATATAGCAGATCAACATTGTATATTGTCTGAATTCTGAATTTTTTTCTTATGATGGGGCTGATGCCAGAATTCGGATGCCACGTGTTACCTTTTGATTACTGCATGTTTTTCCAAGCAGACAAATAATTTTAGTATTAAAAATGTTTGGAGCATAATGTATTGATTTTTTAAAAAACAATCTGATTTTATCAATTACATCTCAAAATTCTTATTTTTTAAAATGTAGGAAGATCCAGTACCAAATGGTCTCCGTGCTCTTCCGGTATTCTATGCTGCTACAATAACTATTAATGTGTTCTCGATAATGTATACAGGTGCTCCAGGTGAGTAGCTGGAATCTGCTGTGAAAAGATTGTATTGTCCTTTGGAACAGAGAATGTAATTTTATACTCTTCTTACCTTAATTTAGCCTGGCTTTTTTTCCCATCAAAAGGGTAATGCATGCAAGCCAAGATTGAACAAAAATTAGCCACAATACTTCCAATATTTGGCTTGGAAAACAGCAATTGCTGTACATATATCCATTTTTTTATTTAAGTTAATTAGTATAAGAATTCCATTCTCCTTATGAGAGGTTAAACATTAAACCCAGCACAACATAATATTTCTTGTGTTTTATGATTTTAATATAAATTTTAATAAGTTCAGTTGTCATAATATATTTTTCTGTGTAACTCAAAAAAAAGAGATGGGATGCAATCTTCTGCTTTATAATAATACCAATAATTTTGTAATTGTTGGTATTATTGTAAAATAATTTACCATATTTTTTGGACTATAAGACACTCCAAAGTATAAGACGCACCTAGTTTTGGGGAGGAAAACAAGGGAGAAAAAAATCTGCCTCTGCCTCCCAACAATTTGCCTCCTTGCAGCAAACAATTTGCCTCCTTGCAATGTGGTCAGCTTCAGCACAGCTTGATTTAGCACAAACAGCTGATTGGCAGTTGGATCAACCTTCTGGAATACCTCCTATCAGCTCTTCCAGGCTGTAGGGATCGGCAGTGCCCATCGGCGCTGTCACCTATTGGCCCACTGCTGCCTATCTCCACCACTTGGAATGAGCCGAAAATGGGATGTGTGGAGGCGGTGATAGGTGACAGCGGCAATGAGCGGCCATGGTGCAGATAGGTTGCGATAATCCCCGCAGCCTGGAACAGCTGATAGGCGATATTCTAGGAGGCCTATCTAAGGGGGGGCTGGCAAGTTGGGGGGGCTTTGGCAACATTCGCTATATAAGACACACAGACATTTCCATCCACTTTTTAAGGGAGGGGGAGTGTGTCTTATACTCCGCAAAGTACAGTATATTCTTGCATTACAAAGAAAGTGACTTAATTTTCTGATTTAATGGCTTATATTTCTGAAACAATATTACAGATCCTCTAAAACATAACAGTTAGCTGATATGATATGATAGCTGACATAAGAAATGCACACTTTCATTTTCTTCTTTTTTCAGTCCTAGGAATTACACTTCCTTTATGGGCAATAACACTGATATCAATTGGTGTATCAATTGTATTTGCTGCCTTAGTGTGGATATTTGTATGTCCATGGATGAAAAGAAAAATAGCAAGTATGTTTTTTCATAAAATGATGGGTTGAAATAATCTTATTTTAAATCTTTAGCATGAGGACTTCTGCACCACTGCTATAATATTTTAATAACATACTATAGGTATTTGTTTATTGAGTGCTGTAAGACTGGTATTTTATTGCTTGCATTTTAAAAATTAGCATGATCCCAAATGCAATTTTATTACATACAAGAAATGCAAATTGTACGTAAAATGAATTAAATCTTACATGATTGCTTTTAACTAAGTGCGGAACATTTTGGTCCTAGCCGAAATATTTCTTCTTTGCAACATACTTTGAAGTACAAATTAAGAAGACAGATTAAAGTTTGGTATTCCAAATGAAATAGTTGATGATTATGCTAAAAACATTTTTGATTTATTAGTGTAAAGGTATATATCAATTGTGTCTCTAGCTAACAAAATAGTAAATTATTGTATCACTGTGGTCAGTTTGCTTAAAGGACATCAGACATGGTGACCATGAAAGGTAGTTCTGTAAAAGAATTATTGTTTCTAAACTCCTGCATTTTATCTAGGTCGTTTAAAGAAAGAAAGTGCACTATCAAAAATATCTGATGAAAGCATTGACAAAATTCAAGAAGAGGATATACCTGTCTTTAAAGAACTTCCTGGTGTAAAAGAAAGTGATGAAAGTACTATTCCCCTGACCAGCTGTGGAACAGAGGATGCTGGTGTATCAGATAATATAGCAAATGGTAGTCATCCACGTGTACCATATGGTAAGAAATTAAGAACTTATGTATTGTTTCTCTAGGTGTTTTATGTGTTGTGTCAGACTGCTATGTATTAATTCTCTAGCCCTCTAACAAATTTATAATTATAACAATTAATACAAGCAAAAAAATAATTGGCATATTTTTTCTCTCTGAATAATATATATGCAGGCTTATGTACAGCTCTAGCCTCCACCACACCTCACCAATTATGCATCATCCTCATATCTATGCTTCACCCAGTGCCACACAAAGAAGTACTTCCTTTCTTACCTCTTAATTAATTTTGCTAGTATATTTCACATGCATTACTATTCTTGGTCAATTTTCCTAATCTTGTATTGTTTACTTCTAAGTACTGCAAACCTGTCTCTGTGGACAGTTCATCTTTTTTAGTGATAAAGAACAGGAATATGGAATATTTCTGTGGCTGTACCAACAGTAGAACATTTTTATGCTTCAGTCAAAACATATAGTCTAATTATATCATTATTATTATTATTATTATACAATTATATCACAGTGGGCAGTTGTTTCGCCGGATTTGGCATTGGTTACTAGTCGGCCGCCACCCAGGGGCCTAGGACATCGTAACTATTTTCGTAATATGCGTGCAGATCCAAGCAGTGCGGCTTTTTGCATTTGACTGATGGTGATTTTGTCAATTTTTAACTGTTTTAAATGTAATTCCAGTGCTTTTGGAATAGCACCCAGTGTGCCGATTACCACTGGAATTACCACTGCTGGTTTGTGCCATAGTCGTTGAATTTCAATTTTTAAGTCCTGGTATTTTGCGATTTTTTCATGTTCCTTCTCAGTAACCCTGCTATCACCTGGTATTGCGATGTCTATGATTGTGACCTTATTTTTCTCAACCAGTGTGATGTCTGGTGTATTATGCACCAGTATTTTGTCTGTTTGTATGCGAAAATCCCACAAGATCTTTACAAGATTATTATTGTGTGGTTAATCTTTGGTGAGATTCACAGCCTTTGGGGCTGGTTGGTAGCTCAACAGCTCGAGTCCTAACCAAGGACCTAGGAACTGTTAAGGTAATGTCAGAGGATATAAGCTTTTCCAAGTAGGGTGGTTTTTTGTAGAATCAGAATATTCAAGTCTGATAAATTTAAAATTTCCAAATAGCGAGGTAGCCCTTTGGGTATTGCTCCAAGGGCTCCAATTACAATTGGGACAACACACAATTTTTTTCCCCACAGTCGCTCAACTTCAATTTGCAAGTCCCGTTACTTTGTGATTTTTTTCTTGCTGTTTATCTTCAATCTGTGCATCTCCAGGTATTGCAATGTCAATGAACCATACTTTTTTCTTTTCAACTATTGTTATGTCAGGTGTGTTGTAGGCTAAGTGCCTGTCAGTCTGGATTCTGAAGTCCCACAAGATCTTGACTTTCTCATTCTCTAAAACCTTCTCAACCTGATGGTCCCAGTGGTTTTTGCTGTACTCAAATCCAAACTTTTGGCACAATTTCCAGTGAATGATCTTAACAACATGGTCATGATGTTGTAGGTAGTCAGTTTGTGAAATTTTGCTGCACCCACTGATCAAGTGGTCGATTGTCTCATCTTTCTCATTACAGAGGCGACATTTGCTGTTGGTGGTAACATGTTGAATTTTTGCCTTCATGCAGTTTGTGGCTAAGGCTTGTTCTTGAGCTGCCAAAATAAAGCCTTCTATTTCTTTTTTCAGTGCTCCTGATCTTAACCAGTTCCAAGTTAGCTTTTAGTCAGCTTTGCCTACAATACTTTTCAAGTATTGGCTATGCATAGCTTTGTTTTTCCAATTTTCAGCTCGCTTCTCAATTACTTCTTTCTTATATTCAGCTTTTGACTTAGTTGTCTTTAAAAGGCCTCCTTTATTTACTTCCTTAATCATTGGTTTTTCACTTTTCTGGATGTAATCATTCAAGCTGTGTTTTTCTTCCACAGTCTGTTTTACTTGTAGGAGTCCTTGACCATCCTCTGCTCTTAGTAGATATATTTGGTCAACATCACTTTTAGGGTGCAAAGCATGATTCATTGTCTTCCTTGTTTTTCTGTCCAAATTGTCCAACTCCATCTGGGTCCTGTCAATTGTTCCTGCAGAGTATCGAATCATAGGTATAGGCCAGGTATTTATGGCTTTTATGATGTTTCCTCCATTCAATTTGGACTTTAATATCTTGCGAATTCATCAAATGTACTTGGCTGAAGTTAATTCCTTGACTTTATTATGCTTTAAGTCAGAGGCCTCTAAAATCCCCAAGTAATTGTAGTTCTGGTTTTACTGCCTTTATCATTTCTTCATTCTCAAGTTCTATTCCATCATCATCTATGACCTTGCCTGCCTTGGTTGCCATTGTTGCATATTTGTCAATTCCAAACTGCATGCCAATGTCTTGGCTAAATTCTTTTGTGCTTTCAATTAATAAATTCAGTTCAGCTTTTGTTTTACCAAACAGCTTCAAATCATCCATGTACACCAAGTGCGAAATTTTCAGTCATTTCTTTGCAAGTTCGTATCCATAGTTCATCTTCTTCAAAATGATTGTCAGTTGTAGCATTGAGAGTATAAAAAATAGGGGTGAAAGGGAATCACCCTGGAAAATGCCTCATTTAATTTCAACTTCACCCAGTTCTTCTTCATTAGCTATAAGCTTTGTTTTCCAGAGGTTCGTTGAAGTTTCCATGAATTTTTGTATATTGCTGCTGATGCCAGAGATTTTCAGGCATTTCTTGATCAAGCTATGGGGGAACTGAATCAAACATTTTCTTATAGTCTATCCAAGCCATGAACAGGTTGGTTCGTCTTTTCTTTGAATTCTTTAGGATTAGCTTGTCAATCAGCAGTTGGTCCTTTGTTCCTCTTGAATTTTTGCAGTATCCTTTCTGTTCCACAGGAAGCAAGTTATTTCTTTCCAAGTATCCATAAATTTGATTTGCAATGATACCAGTAAGGAGCTTGTATGTTGTTGGCAAACAGGTGATTGGCCTATAGTTTCCAGGATACTTTCCTTTTTCTTTATCTTTTTGGATAAAAAATGTCCTTCCAGTTGTCATCCATTGGAATTGGAATTAGAATTAATTTATTTGTATGCCACCCTTCTCCCTGAGGGGACTCAGTGCGGCTCACAATTCAGGGGGGAAGGGGTAACAAACAAGTTATAGACATAAGACAATACATTATTAAAAGAAAGCACAACAGTCATACCATTCGGGCGGGGTTAGGGTCTTTAGCCCCAGGCCTGCTGGTACAGCCAGATTTTAAGGGCGGTGCGGAAGGTCTGAAGGGTGGTGAGGGTACGAATCTCCACGGGGAGTTCGTTCCAGAGGGTCGGAGCAGCCACCGAGAAGACTCTCCTCCGGGTAGTTGCCAGCCAACATTGGCTGGCTGATGGAATTCGGAGAAGGCCTAATCTATGCGATCTTATCGGTCTAGTGGAGGTAATTGGCAGTAGGCGGTCTCTCAAGTACCCAGATCCAATACCATGAAGGGCTTTATAGGTGACAACCAGCACCTTGAAGCGCACCCGGAGACCAACAGGCAGCCAGTGCAGCTCGCGGAGGATAGGTGTTACGTGGGTGAAACGTGGTGCACCCACTATCACTCGCGCGGCCGCATTCTGGACCAGCTGAAGTCGCCGAATACTCTTCAAGGGCAGCCCCATGTAGAGCACATTGCAGTACTCCAGCCTAGAGGTCACAAGGGCACGAGTGACTGTTGTGAGAGCCTCCCGGTTCAGGTAGGGGCGCAACTGGTGCACCAGGCGAACCTGGGCAAATGCCCCCCTGGTCACAGCTGACAAGTGTTGTTCAAAAGTCAGCTGTGGGTCCAGGAGGACTCCCAAGTTGCGGACCCTGTCTGAGGGGCGTATCATTTGACCCCCCAGCCTGAGAGATGGAACACTTGGCCAATTAGTGGGAAGGAAGCACAACAGCCACTCGGTCTTATCTGGATTGAGAACAAGCTTGTTAACCCCCATCCAGTCTCTAACAGCCTCAAGGCCCTGGCTCATCACGTCCATCGCTTCATCATTTTCAGGTGTTTTTAAGATCTGGTTCATTTGGGCTGCCAATCTTTTGTGCACACTTGTAAGTGCCTTTAACCAGAAGCCATGTAACTCATCTGGTCCAGGTGCACTCCAGTTGTTCACTTTTTTGACTGTCTTTGCACCATTTCTTTTGTTATTTTCACATCTTCCATTTTATGCACTTTAATAGAATCCTCAATCTGTTTGATCCATTTTGCATTTCTGTTGTGGTTCTTATTGTTGTCCCACAAATTCTTCCAGAATTTCAGAGCTTTCTCTCTATCAGGCTTTTCATTTGTTGTTACTCCATCTCCACTTTCTTTTATAAAACTGGTGCTGATTTGCTCTGAACTGTGAGTTTTCCTTAAACTGAGTTACTCCGTTTAATCTTTTCAGCAATGGCAACAACACTCTGCTTCAGCTCTTCAATTACTACCTCAATCTCCTTATTTTCCAAATTGTATCTTACTTCCAGGCTGCTTTTGACCTGCTTGTTCTGTAGTTGACCTTGCCTTAGGTTCTTTAAGTTGCTCAAGTCTCCACGAATTTTTTTGATCTTCAATTCCAACCAAATTTTCCATTTAGGATTCCTCTTCTTGCCTCTTTGGTTCTTTTGTATTTCCAAACCCAATTCTTTGGTGGTTATGAAGGCTGCTGCATACATCAGCTGGTTTGTTTCAGCTAATGTAGTGGTTTGAATGGTTTGCACAGCTTCATTGACCTTTTTTAGTACCTTTCTCAATTCTTTCCGGTTCACTTGGTTCAGCTTTGGCAAACGTGTTTTACATTTCGGCATCTTCCATTTGATGCTTTATTTTCTCAGCTAATTAAGCAATATCTGTTGGTGTTTGTTCTTTAGTGTTTCCTTTTTCTTTATCTTCATCCATTTCATATTATTATAAATGGCACAAACCAGCAGTGGTAATCCCAGTGGTAATTGGCACACTGGGTGCTATTCCAAAAGCACTGGAATTACATTTAAAACAGTTTAAAATTGACAAAATCACCATCAGTCAAATGAAAGCACTGCTTGGATCTGCACGCATATTACGAAAATACGTTACAACGTCCTAGGCCCCTGGGTGGGGCCCAACTAGTAACCAATGCCAAATCCAGCGAAACAACTGGCCGCTGTGATACAATTGTATAATATTATAATGCCAAATGCAGACTTTGCAAAGAAGCTGATGAAACTGTTGATCACATACTCAGCTGCTGTAAAAAAAATCGTGCAGACTGATTATAAATTGCAGCACAATTCAGTAGCACAAATGATCCATTGGAATTTGTGCAAAAATTATAATATTAAAACAGCAACAAACTGGTGGGAACATCAGCCTGAAAAAGTCACCGAAAATCAGATGGTCAAGATCTTGTGGGATTTCCGTATACAAATGGACAAAATACTGGCGCATAATACACCAGACATCACACTAGTTGAGAAAAATAAGGTTACAATCATAGACATCGCAATACCAGGTGATAGCAGGGGCGACAAGAAGGAATATGAAAAAATCGCGAAATACCAGTACTTAAAAATCAAAATTCAACCATTATGGCACAAACCAGCCGTGGTAATTCCAGTGGTAATCGGCACACTAGGTGCTATTCCAAAAGCACTGGAATTACATTTAAAAAATGACAAAATCACCATCAGTCAAATGCAAAAAGCCGCACTGCTTGGATCTGCACGCATATTACGAAAATGCATTATGACGTCTTAGGCCCCTGGGTGGGGCCCGACTAGTAATCAATGCCAAATCCGGCAAAACAACTGGCTCCTGTGATACAATTCTGTTGTGATGATAATAATAATTATTATTATCATCATCATCATTATTATTATTATCATTATCATCATTATCATCATCATCATCATCAAAACTGTATGAAGAAATACAGGCTTTGTCCTTACATTTATAATATAATAGTAAAGACATGACAAATTGAAAAGGAAACGTAAAAAGAACCTGGAATCAAATTTGTTGTAAATAGTGCAAGTATAAAAGTGATAGCAGGCCAATTTGAAAAAGCCCCTTTTGCCATTCCTCACAAAGTTGCTGCAGTCCAAGAAGGCGGGATGGCTGGTCAAGGGAGCCAGGAAAATGACCTAGCATGCTTACATCCTTTGTTTCCATCTTTTCCCTCATTTCATTTCATAACTATTTGCCATTGATTTAGATAAATTAGCTTTATCCTGATGAGGTCCTAAATATTAACCTCTATGTACTGGTGTTATGATGCCCAATAGTTAAAAGATTTTGTCTCTGTGACACAATAAAGGTAGAAACTTGAAACAAGTCATTGCCCATTTTATTAGGATATGATAGTTGGGCTTATGTTTTCCCTCATGCATTGATAGACTAGATTTGGCCTATGTCTAATTTCTAGAGGGTGATAATTCTGTGCCACATGTAATATTGCAAAATGCTGTTCCACTATTTGCAGCATTGGAGGGATATGTACTGAATATAATAAGTAAAAGTGTCTCTGCAGATTTTACTCTGCTAATCATTGCCGCCTATAGGAGGAGATGCTCATCTCTGTTTTAAGGCCATTGAGTCAATGCTGTCTGAAGATATTTTGCATGGTCATAATGTCACAGAGTGCTGTTAACTTCCACCAAAGTGATATCTACTCAACATTTGTATGCTATTAAACTACCAGGCTAGTAGGAGCTGGGGCAAAGATGGTAGCTCATCCTATTGCGTGGCACTCAGGTCTTGAACCTGAGCTTCCAGCTTTCAAGCCAACAAATCAGCTGAGCCATTGTGCCACTCTTGAAGTGAATATGGCACTAGTTAAATGCACTGATTTTATCCTTGCCCCTTTTGTATCTTATTAATTTTAGTCTTGTTCCTTTTTAACTTTAACAGAACTCACCCAGTTCTGGATGTTTTCCTATATTTCAGCCTGAAGCTGGACATAAGGGCTTGGCACTTTTAATTCATTTTAATTTAATATAGGTAATCCTCCACTTAAAAACACAATTGGACCTGGAATTTCTATTGTTATGACTACAAGTAGAGTTGCACCAAGTTTTAACTTTGTAAACAACCATTTAGTAAATCACCCTAGTCATTAAGCAAATCCCAATGGCATTTTTTGTTTGAAATCAGCAAAAGAAGATCACAAATTGCAATTGTGTCTGCAGGATGTTGCAACCAGTTTCAAATACGGGCCAGTTGCCAAAGGCTTGAATAGCAATTATATGTCCCAAGAATGGTGCAATGGTTTAAGTGTGAGTATAGATAAGTAATTTTCTGAGGCAGTTGTACTCTCATTAAACAAAGCATTGTGAGTTGAGGACTGTCTGTGGGTATATTTTCTTAAATAAATAGGATCTACTGTTTCTACTGCTTTTATTGTCCTATTTGCTAATGAAGATGAAAAAAAATAGAAAATAAAGAGGCAATGTTTTGTAAAATGTGTTGCAAACCTTTTGAATTTCCTTTGCAAAATAAGATTTTTCTGTAATGTTTCAGGAAGAGCATTTTCAATGACTCACAGTATGGTGAAATCACCTGTCTCCAATGGTGCATTTAATTTTGATGGCCACATGAAGAGTGCTGCAAATAGTGGAACAGCATTTTGCAATGTTACATGTAGCACAGAATTATCACCCTCTAGAAATTAGACATAGGCCAAATCTAGACTATCAATGCATGAGGGAAAACAAGCCCAACTATCATATCCTAATAAAATGGGCAATGACTTGTTTCAAGTTTCTACCTTTATTGTGTCACAGAGACAAAATCTTTTAACTATTGGGCATCATAACACCAGTACATAGAGGTTAATATTTAGGACCTCATCAGGATAAAGCTAATTTATCTAAATCAATGGCAAATAATTATGAAATGAAATGAGGGAAAAGATGGAAACAAAGGATGTATGCATGCTAGGTCATTTTCCTGGCTCCCTTGACCAGCCATCCCGCCTTCTTGGACTGCAGCAACTTTGTGAGGAATGGCAGAAGGGGCTTTTTCAAATTGGCCTGCTATCACTTTTATACTTGCATTATTTACAACAAATTTGATTCCATGTTCTTTTACCTTTCCTTTTCAATTTGTCATGTCTTTACTATTATATTATAAATGTATGGACAAAGCCTGTATTTCTTCATACAGTTTTGATGATGATGATAATGATGATAATGATAATAATAATAATGATGATGATGCACATGCTAATGAAGATAAAAAAATAGAAAATAAAGAGGCAATGTTTTGTAAAATGTGTTGCAAACCTTTTGAATTTCTTTTGCAAAATAAGATTTTTCTGTAATGTTTCAGGAAGAGCATTTTCAATGACTCACAGTATGGTGAAATCACCTGTCTCCAATGGTGCATTTAATTTTGATGGCCACATGAAGAGTGACATCCATGTGTACCACACTGTGCACAAAGACTCAGGATTGTACAAAGACTTGCTGCACAAAATACATCTAGATAGAGGGAATGAAGATAGGCCTTCGCAAGAAAATAACTACAAGTTACTGCGGCGCAATAATAGCTACACTTGTTACACAGCTGCCATATGTGGGATGCCTGTGCATTCTTCTTTCAAGGCTGCTGACATGTCAACACCAGAAGACAGTGAAAAGCTAGTTACGGACACAGTATCTTATTCCAAAAAGAGGGTTCGCTATGACAGTTACTCCAGCTATTGCAATGCTGTAGCTGAAGCCGAAATTGTAGCAGAGGAAGGTGATGTAGAGATGAAATTGGCATCAGAGTTAGTAGATCCTAATAATCCCAATGAAGATATTGCTGAAGAAGAAAAGGATGAACGGGACTCTTCAGAGGTGCATCTGCTTTTTCACTTCCTCCAAATCCTGACAGCTTGCTTTGGGTCTTTTGCTCATGGAGGTAATGATGTCAGGTAAGTAATAATGCCTGCACGTTTGTTGTATTATAGCAATTTATGAGTGTTGTGATTGATTCCAGTTGTTGAAAGTTCTTATATCATTATGGTCTTCTGCACTGATTCTCAACAATTTTAAACATTTAAGATGCTTATTAGAAATGGTTTTATCTATAACTTTATATCAACTTTAACCTATTTCTTGCCATGGTTTCTACTCATTTGCATGAAAAAACCACAGATAAACAAGGATCTCGCCCCTACTGTGAATAAACCAAGGAATGGTTGCTCAAGTAAAAATAAAAAACCAGCACAAACATATAAACTTACTAAGCCAATACAGTCATCAGAACTCTCATAACAAAAAGAAACTCTAATCTCTTACTTTTGTGTGTTTGTTCTTCTACATAAAGGCCAACTGTTGCTAATAATTCAAAAATATTATGTGCTTTCTGTAAATATTTTTAGAAGGAAAATTAAAATTAGTGATTGTAAAACCCAACTAGGTTATAAAAGGAAAATGATACCATTTGATCCCTTGTAACTGTCCATAAGATGATGTATGATTGGTTAGAATAGTGGCTCATTCCAGGAAGAATGGAAAGCAGATGGTTACTATCAGATATCCTGGTTTGAAGATGTTGATGAGCTATAATATTCAAGTATTAACCTTGTGGGTGTTTTATAGTTTCTGCTTCTTTATTATTTCCTCTCCTTCTTTAGAATTATAATAGCAATTCCCAAATTATATTCTGTGAGTACTTACTGGAGTTTCTGCAACAACAAATTGTCAATGGCAGGTAAACAGCTTGAGAGAGACCTTTATTGATATTATGGAAACATCCATGCATTTACAAGACAGGATCATGCTGTTTTTTGCAGGATAAAGGGGGGAGGAGGAGAGAACAATCATATTCAACAGTTCTCCCTTAACATAAAACATTACAATATTGCCATAATAGTTTATTTAAAAGATTGCAGGAATGGAACACTATTCATACGTAGAAAATGGAATATATGGAAATCCTGTTGACAAGTAATTACCAATTTTACATTGGCTATTAAATGTATTACAAGCACAATATAATATTCTTGTGACCTGTTTGCAGTTGCATGTAGTTTAACTTTTTGAGAATCACTATTATCAAAAAGAATGTTTTTCTATTTAGCAACTTTTACACTCTTTTGATCCTGTTTTTGTTTTCTGGGATGGGAGGAGAGATAATCCTTTGTTTATACCATTACATTATGGAGGTCTTTTAAGGAATGTTTATCTTTAGAAGGGCATTCCCCCCCCCCCCCAAATATGTAATTTTTCATATAAATGTTTTCATTCACTCCTAGTTGATAAATACTGTGCATTAATATGTTAGGGAGAAGCTTTGATTTAGTAGAATATGAATAGGACTATAACTAAATGTTATATCCACGGTTATTCAGAATCTGGATCCATGGGGCACATTGACATTTACATTAGGCTCTACCAGATGCTGGGACGCATGTTGTGCTGAAAATTCTTCAAAGCTGTTGAAACTAATAGCTAAATGGTTAATGTCACATTTTTTAAAATATAAAACCTATTAAAACATGTGTCTTTTTCTTTAGATAAATCATACAGATTTATGTGTAATTGATTAGAAAAGTTATAAAGAAATTACAGTACATTTATGTTTATATCAATGTAATTGGCCTAATTTATATCTGGTGGGTTCTTTTAAAAGAAAAAACCTACAAAAACAAAGTAACTGGGATAAATATTACTTCAGTATACATTCACTGGGAACCCTGCATGCTTAACTACTAATAGAATGGGAGGCATCTTTACCGAGTTGTTCCCATTTCTATGTAAATTCCTCTTCACTTACTGAAGGATCTTGCTGTTGAATATCTAAATTTCCACATTATGTCAAAAACAAAGGGAGATTTGCTAGTCAAAAAATTTCAGCATCCTAATTTGAGTCCCAGATATCTTTATTAGACTGACTGACTATCAAGAAATGTAAAATTGACCCAAGGAAAGAGGGGAGCGAAAAAGAAGTACCGTATTTTTCAGAGTATAAGATGTACTGGAGTATAAGACACACCAAGGTTTTGAAGAGGCTTTTTTTTAAAAAAGTAAGTAGGTAGATAGAGGGATAGAGAGGGAGAGAAAGAGAGAGAAATACAGTAGGTAGGTAGGGAGAGATAAAGAGTGTGTGTGTGTGTAGGTAGGTAGGTAGAGGGATAGAGAGAGAAATAGAGACAGAGAAAAATACAATAGATAGGTAGGTAGGGAGAGAGAGTAGGGAGGGAGGGAGAGGGAGAGAAAAAGAAAAATACAGTAGGTAGGGAGAGAGAGAGTATGTAGTTAGGTAGATAGAGGGATAGAGAGAGGGAAAGAGAAAAATACAGTATATAGGTAGGGAGAGAGAGAGAGAGTAGGTAGGTAGGTAGATGTTTCCAGGTGTATTTATCCATATGCTGGAGAAGGAAATCGCTGACATTCGGCAGCACCTAAGACTTTCTTTCTGCTGGCACAGCACTTGAACAGTCTAATTCTTATCAATCACTTAAAGAGCTTTCCAAAAGGGGGGGGGAAAGTTTTTGCACTCTGCAAACCACCCAAAAAAATTTTTTCTCCAAAAAAAGGCATGAATAGCCTTGGGTGTGTGTGTGTTACAGTGTGCTGGGGGGGGGGGGCAAAAACGAGCAAAAAACGGCCTGTTTTTTGCGAAAACAGGCCCTTTTTGTCAAAAAAAATTGCAAGCATAGCCTTATGGAGGCTTATAGAGTGCTGCTGAGGGCTGGGTGGGGAGCAAAAACAGCCTGTTTTTTGCTCATTTCTGCCCTCCCCAGCCCCCAGGAGCTCTTCTGAAAGCCTCTGTAAGGGTATTCACTGCCATTTTGGTGAAGGGGGCATGGCTTCAGGATGCAAAAAATGCTGTATTCAATGTATAAAATGCACCCAGATTTTTCCTCTTTTTTGAGGAAAAAAGGTGCGTCTTATACTCTGAAAAATACCGTAGCTATTGATGTAGTTTGGGGAAGAATTTGATAGACTTCAAAAGCTGGCACAGTTTTGTGTCCTTGAGTAATCTTAATAACATAATCAGGATTCTACAGTGTTTACAGAATTAGTATTTTTTCTTAAGTTTTCCTGAAGGAATCATAGGAGAAACTCAGTATTTGGGAGCTGAATATTTTTCCTCAGCTAGTTAATGACTGCATCTACAATTATTGTTTTTCCCCTTTCTGATCAGAAACTGGGTTAAAACATACCTCCCATCCCCAATACTACTAGGGAACAGATAAGCATTATACAATCTGTTCTCAATTTATATTGTATCTCTTTGTGAAGTTTAAGGATGAGGATAATGATAAGTAAACATATACATGCTGAAAACAGGATAAAAGGTAATGCAGAAATAAATGGCTTAGAGTCTATTACGTCATGATGTCTATCAGGTTCCCCAACTTGCCTGCCTTTATTATTCTGCAGATTTCTATAATAAAAATTAAGCAAAAATCTAGGTATGTTATTTCCAAAATCTCTTTTCTTTTTTAAAAAAAAACAATTTTTACTACTTCTCCTGTGTGCTGCTTGGGGAATCCAAGCATGGGTTAACTTTGTCCATTAGCCTTGAGACTGAGTTATGTAAATTGGTGACCACGCCTCCACTGGCCGGGAGGGCTCAGTTTTCTTAACTCAGTCCAGCCAACGAGACGTATATCAATTCTTCTCCAGACTTCTGGGACAAAATTATACTCTTTTTCTGGATTTCCTTGCAAGCACGATGGACTTAATTGGTGGAAAAGATTTACGATGGGGAGGCGACAGTTCACTGTCTGCCAGTTCCCTCTATGGCTCTTTTTACCGCTCAGGTATTTCTCTCCCATTTGGAGCCGTTTGGGGCTTGAGTTTCCCCCCCCCCCCCGTAGGCGTTTACAGCCTTTGCAGGTGGCTGAGCGGCAGATCCTTTGTGCCTGCCAGCAGGGGTTTTTTCTTCCACAGCGCGGAGCTTCAGGCTGACAAGAGCCCCTGCTGTGGTAAGAGCCTCGGAGCCCTTGAATTGCCTGCCGTTCGCGGCGCGGCTTCTCTTCTCTTGCCGCTGGGAGTTACCCACTGTTCGCAGCGAGGTTTGCCTTTGCGGAAAGCCGATTGCATTAGGGCAGCGCGCCAGCGGTCCCGGCATTATTTTCCCCCTGAGAGCCTAAAGGGACTGTGCTTGTGGCTTACGATTTGAATTTGGCGCTCGTTTGTTCGGCGCCATGCTGGGGCCGTTTCTGACGCAGGCGCAGCTGAGACTCCTCTTGCAGTTGCTGATTCATCGGCCCCTCCCAATTCCCTCACTTCAGCTTTGTGTGCCTTGGGGAGGAGTTGTTTTCCTGCTGCTTTGCTGGCCACGCGGTCTCTTTGCCTTTCAGTGAACTCTGTGCTTTGTGCCTTTTGAGTCTTTTCGAATCTCAATTAATTGCAATGGCTGATCATTCTACTGTGGGAGGTACAGTTGAAACCTCTTCTGATAATCCGGGTGCTGCCCAAGCGGGGGTTAGTTCAAGGCCTGGCAGAGCCACTCTAGGGCCACCAGTCAGAGGCCCAGGGAGACCTCCGGAGCTCCGGATAAGGGCCACAAAAAGAAGGATAAATCTAAAGCACCATCTAAAGCCTCTGGAGAGGGTAGAGTTTCCCCTCCCACGCTCTTACCTCAGCATATTTCACCAGCCCCACAACCTGCAGGCCTCCAGACCTGGTCTCCAGATCGTTCCTTGCCTGTTATCCCTGAATCTGGGGCAGGGGGTTGGGGATCCAGCTCCCCACAGCACTGCCCGAGGCCCAGGCTATTCCAATATACTCTATGCCACGTGCTGGGCCCTCTGCCACATTTACTCTCACTGCTGCAGGCCTAAGGCCTATGGAAGGCTATGACCAGGGCCTATCCCCAGATATTTACCAAATGATATCTGCAGCTATATCCAGGGGGGTGGATGCTGAGCTGCTTCGGAGGAATCAGGCCCCGGTGGTGGTTCCCACCCAGGGTGGGCCTTCTCTCCCAGCTCCACAGGGGGATCTGCCTGACAGGGCCTGTTTCCCCTCTTCCCTCTACTTATGGTGAGGATTCGGCCTTGGTGGAGGAAGGGGAGTTGATTGATAGGGAGTTCTCTGATGATGAAGGCCTGATCTTTGACCAGCCTAATTCTTCTAGTCTGTTTCGGCCTACTCTGTTTAAATCCTTGTTATTTAAAGTAAGGCCACTACCCATATGGGAGAGGTAGCTCCCAAGGATAGTTGTGCTGTAGGCCTGGACACCACTGAATGCCTCTTTGCTGAGCCAGTTTCATTGCAGGAGGTGGTTCCTTCTCCAAAGCTTTTCATGGATCTCATTCAGAAGCAATGGGACCAGCCAACTGCAGTTACCCCTCCTAGCAACGGGAACAGGAAGCTGTACACTTCTACCCCTGATTTGGAGACCCTTTTGCAATTTCCAACTGTGGATCAGCCAGTAGCAGCCCTAGCTTCCCCTGCCCTGATTCCATCTGAGATATCTGAGGGCCTGAAGGCTGAGGACCGTAAAGCCGAGACAGTTATTCGTAAGACACACCAGGCCACGGCCTGGGCTTTACGTGCTGCTACTGCGGCATCGTTCTTTAATAGGACCTCGGTGCTCTGGCTTAAGCAGTTGCAGGAGAGGCTAGCCCCTGACGAGGTGCGCCTTCACCAGGACGTTACTAAAATTATGGCTGCCTTGGAATTTTCGGCGGATGCCACGCTTAATGCTGCTAAGTTTGCTTCTCGAGCTGTAGTCTCCAATGTGGCCTCCCGTCGCCTCTTGTGGCTCTGTCATTGGCAGGCTGACATTAAATCTAAATGGCGCCTGGCATCCACGCCCTTCAAGGGCGGGGCTTTGTTTGGCTCTGTTCTCGATCCCATTCTCATAGAAACAAGGTCCTCCCTTCCTCGGGGGGGGGTGCAATACCAGACGACAGCAGCCATACAACAGATGCCAGTCCTTTCGGGGCAGCTATTCCGGCTATGCAGCGGCCCCCTTTGTTCCCCATTACAACAGGGGCTTTCACCAGTCGCAGGACCACGGCCAGGACCGTGGGGGGGGGGGCAGAGATAGGGGACTCCAACAGCACCAGGCGCAATCCCACAACAGGAGATCCTTTCGTGGCTCCGGAAACCGGTCCTTTCGGAGGTACTGGTGACTCGCAGGGGGAAGAGTCAGTGGGCGGGCGTCTGCTGGCCTTCACTCATCAATGGGCGGAAACCACCTCAGACGCCTGGGCCCTTCAGGTGGCGAGGCTGGGCCTCACACTAGAATTTCTCTCCATTCCTCCAAGACGTTTCATCAGGTGTCCCGTTCCCAGGTGCTCAGTAAAGCGGCACCTCATGGAAGCCGAAATAAATCATCTCGTATCCATCAAAGCAATAGAACAGGTTCCCAAGAGGCAGGAAGGTCTAGGGTTTTACTCCATCCTATTTCTGGTGCCCAAAAGCTCAGGAGGATGGCGAGCCATTCTAGATCTGAAAAGACTCAATTGGTACATCAAGTACCAGAGGTTCAAGATGCAGTCGTTGAAAAGCATCCTGGCATCCATCCGCCAAGGTGACATGATGACGTCAATCAACATCAAGGAGGCGTACCTCCATGTGCCCATTCATCCAGCCCATCGACGGTTCCTGCGCTTCCACTTTGCGGGCCGTCATTTCCAGTACAGGGCCTTGCCCTTTGGCCTCTCATCGGCGCCCCGCACTTTTACCAAGCTCCTGGCGGTGGTGGCGGCCTCCCTTCGTTCGGTTCCAGTGAGAGTGAATTGTTATTTAGACGACATCTTGGTCCTGTCACCATCCCGGGACCAGGCCCTATGGGATCTTCAGGTAACGATGGACTCCCTGCGGAGGCACGGTTTCGTGCTGAATCTTCCCAAGAGCCATCTGCAGCCGACTACAACGCTGCTTCACTTAGGGCTGAGCGGACTATTCTGACAAACCTGCAGTATTCCAGTGAGGTCATCAGCACGATTCAGGCGGCACGCCGACCTTCCACCACTCGAATTTACGAGGCTACTTGGCAGGCCTTCTGCAAGTGGTACCGACGGGCTGGGGCAGACCCCCTCCAGGATTCGGTGCCCCGAGTGTTGGACTTTCTACAATCTGGTCTTAACCAAGGTTAGGCACCCAACACGCTCCGCAGGCAGGTCACAGCTCTTGCCACGGTGATTGGGGGAGGTCAAGGACGCTCCTTGTCACAACATTCTCAAGTCAAGGCCTTCCTGAAGGGGGCGGCCAACATCCGACCTCCGACCGTGCACCGCTACCCTACCTGGGATCTGTCATTAGTGCTCAGGGCACTTATGGACTCTCCTTTCGAACCTATTTCTTCCATCAGTCTTCGACTATTGACTCTTAAGACAGTGTTTTTGGTGGCAATTACATCAGCCAGGCGGGTTTCCGAGCTGGCGGCTCTTTCCGTTTGAGCGGATCTCTGTATATTCCACCCCAGCAGGGTTGTTCTCCGCTTGGACCCAGCCTTTCTACCAAAAATCAACACGCTGTTCCACAGAGCTCAGGAACTCGTCCTTCCGGACTTTTGTCCCATCCCTTCTCATCCTCAGGAGCGCCAATGGCATCACCTGGATGTGCGCAGGGTTCTTCGCCGCTACGTGAAGCGTACAGCGTCCTTCCGACGGTCTGAGGCACTCTTTGTTTCATTTCAACCATCTTCCATGGGACAGAAAGTTTCTTCTCATACGATAGGACGGTGGTTGAAGGCGTGCATCGCCCTTGCTTATGACAGTCAATCCCGGCAGGTTCCCAGGCGCATCACCCCTCACTCTACCAGGAGTGCGGCCACCACGGCAGCCTGGTCCACGCAAGCCTCAGTGGAAGAGATCTGTAGAGCAGCCACCTGGCCTACACCATCACCATTTATCAGACATTACAAGGTTGATGTGTATGCCTCGGCTGAGGCATCCTTCGGGCAGTGTGTATTGCAACAGGTGCTCCCCCCTGCGGGGGACCCTGGCCAGCCTGGTTCCCGCCCTGGACCTTAATTGCTTTGGCATGTCCCATGCTTGGATTCCCCAAGCAGCACACAGGAGAACGACCGTTGGACTTACCTGAACGGTCCTTCTATGTGTGCTGCGAGGGGAATCCAAACCCGCCCGCAGCTGCGGCTGGCCAGGGTGGTCATGTCTTCAAATTCGTTATCTTCATTGATATGTACCGCTTTATGTCAGATGTTATTTGCTTATGACTTGCGTTTCTTCCTGAATATGTTTGTATGCCTTTTGGCTACGGCCTTTATTACTACTGTTATTGTTATGTTATTATTGTTCTTCTTGTTATACATCAATAAACGGCTGACTTCATACGAAACTGAGCCCTTCCGGCCAGTGGAGGCATGGTCACCAATTTACACAACTCAGTCTCAAGGCTAATGGACAAAGTTAACCCATGCTTGGATTCCTCTCGCAGCACACATAGAAGGACCGTTCAGGTAAGTCCAACGGTCGATTTTGAACAAGGATCAACAAACATAGAAATAAAAATATAAAAACCCATCTTCCATTACAAATTGTAGAAAGTGTGTCAGTTGGTTACAGAATTTCCATGCATCTCTTCCATAGTCACCACCTGCTTTTCATATCAAGTCCCTTTTCCTAATGTAGATACAATTGATACCATTGGAAAATAAATCAGTTATGACTGCAAGCCAGTTTTCCACACCTGATACTATTAACTTCTATATCAATATTTTTATTGATTAGGGAATAACACAATGCAAATAGTTCCAGGCAGGAACTAGAAATTATCTAACTCATGTTATAAAATAGAAAAAGTGCCAACAAAAGTGCTTATGTATAATTTTTACATTTATAGACTGCCAAACCCCTAAGGACTTTTGGTGGTATGCAAATATATGTTAGAACGATATGCAGTAAATAAATAATAATAATAATAATAATAATAATAATAATAATAATAATAATAATAATAATAATAATAATAATATACTACCAATAAACTAATGAAAAACTCCTAATAAAGTTGAATCAATGAAACCAAGATGAAGTCAAGACCCATATGCTCCATGGAAGAGTGTTGATTTGAGCAGCTTCTGGAAGCCAATTAGGTTAAGAACCAACTGAATGTCTTTGGAAGATCCTTCCAAAGAAACATTAAAAAGAGCATTGATGAGTTTTAGCTCCTCTCACATTCTTAAAGTAAAGAACCCTATGCTGTCTTGAACTCCTGAATGAAATCCAGGATATAAATATAATAAATAGATGGGTTCTCTTTTTCCATTGTTAAGTATATGAAAAACAATCAATCTGAACAAGTCTCTATTCTCCTGCTCTTTTCCCACACTTTCATTTTTCTTATTTTCTGTAATGAACATATATATTTATTAGCATTATGCAAAGTGGTTTAAAATTGAAACTTTTAAAGCATGAAATACTCTATTTAGAATTTTAAATATTGTAAGCTCATTTCAGATTTGTTTCAAATTTATTTATTGTAAATTGTATTGTTTTGAAAATTATTCAATTTATTTTTCCAGCGACAAATTAACATTGTTCAGAAATGCTGTATGTTAATAATGGTAGTAAAGTAACAGAGCATTGTTCTGCTGCAGATCTTCTTTCCCTTATCTCGTCTTAATCATGGGTCATAAACCTAATGAAATAATAATTCAGCTTTTGAATTATCACAATTTCAGTCTTTTAAGTAGGTATTATTGCACAAGCAGTCTCAGAAAAAATGAACAGGACATGTATGTTTTGTCACATCAAGATGGTAGATGGTTGTTTTATCAATTGGATTTCCTTAAAACAACCACAATTTTTCCAGGCTTGCACAAAAATCTTATTGCTTATCAAATAGCAGAAAAATGTTATGTATGAAGTCCAATGTCTTCTAAGTCATTTGTCAGATTGAAAGAGTCCTAATATCTAACACTATTGTTCATAAAATTTCTAGGACTTTACGAATGTCCATTATGTATTCCAACCTGATATGTATTGAGTCCTATATTTTATTTTCAAATTCCAGCCTACTTTTAATTGTATGATTTTAAAGTGGTCCATGCAAATAATCTTGAACATTGAGGAAGAGAAGGAGGGAACCTCTACTTGATCTCTGCACCAATCTAACTTTGTGTTAGAGATGAATATAAAACAAGGTGTTTTTTAGACTCCTCTTGATAAATACATAGATTTGCAACAAAGAAAACATTACCTGAGGTAGCCAAACTTGATAACATTTAGCGCTTCAAACCAACTGTTTTGAGCTCAGAAATGAACTTGGGGCTAATGTTGCCATAGTAACTATTACATAATCAATAGTTCTGAAGTTACCTGGGCATAAATATCATAAAACCAATGATAAACAATCAGCAAAGTATTTTAATGGTTGGTCTGTGCTAGGTATAGATTTTTGCCAAGTAATATTCATGAGATATGCACAAGAGTCATTTGGTATTCTCTAATATCATAACAGCACATCCACTATGCTCAAGGAAGCAAGAAATTAAGAACATTGAAGGAGATTGACTGCGAAGACAGTATAAGGCTAATGCTTATAGAAAAACAGCTTTTTGTAAGAAGCTAGTCTGATGTACATTAAGATGGTCTGCAAGCTATTACAGCAAAGTATTTAGGATTTGACATTATATTTTCTTCTCTAGCAATGCTATAGGCCCTTTGGTTGCCCTCTGGCTTATATATGATCAGGGTGGTGTAATGCAAGATTCTCCTACTCCTATTTGGCTGCTACTGTATGGAGGCATTGGCATCTGTGTAGGCCTCTGGGTCTGGGGACGAAGAGTGATCCAAACAATGGGAAAAGACCTCACACCTATCACACCATCAAGGTAAGTGCCTGTTGAGTGAATAATACTTACTTTGATAAATTTTGTCGTGACATCTTTGCCCCTAATTATTTTTGCTTTTGAACTGAGTTGAAAATCTTGTCTTTAAACTAACATAATACGCTTAAAGTGTTGGGATATAGTTGAGCAGAAAAGTCTGACAATGTCTTGAATAGCATAGAGAAAAGGCATAAATCAAAGTAGTTTAGTTTTGCTTTCTAAAACTAAAAACTTGATCCATGATTTTTATTCGTTTTTCATGCATACTAGAATTCTGCTGCTAACCTAATTGCTAATTAAGCCTTAATTTCTTGGAATATAGATTAGATATCAGATACCAGAAAGTTGCTTCACTAATTTAATCTGGATGTATGTGTGTATATAGTTTTCATTATCCAGCAGCTTCTTATTCTTTTAATATAACTCAATGATCAAACATTGGAGGAAAGCATTTGAAGAAGAACGGGTAAGCTTTTGGCATGTTGCAAGGTATAAACCCAGACTGATAGATCAAGATATTTTTTTAAAAAAAAAGAGTGACTGTGAAGTGTTTTCTTATGCTTCCTGCAGTGGTTTCACTATTGAGTTGGCTTCGGCGTTCACAGTTGTGGTAGCTTCCAATGTTGGACTTCCTGTCAGTACTACACACTGCAAGGTATGCCTTTGCCCTGTGACTGCAGCCAAGCTGGTCTGGATTATTCATTTTTATTTTTTTTAACCTTGCTGCTCAGATCAGTTTATAATGGCATGATAACACAGTAGAAAACTTAAATTGGATGTAGAAGACATTCCTCATATTTTTATAAAATACACGATATATGAGGTTTTACTTCCCTTCTCAAACATTTAATTATCTTTCAGGTTTTTTACAGCTGAGCATTTTAAAACTTATTAGTATTTATTCATAACTAAATGCACAGCCATATTCAATTTTATGTAGCTATGTGTTCCATAAAAAGGCAGCCTTTGGATTTTTGCGTGCCCTGTTAATTGCCCAGATCTTGTGCAAAAACTAAAAACTTGTGCTTTTTATTTGATGCTGAGTTATTCATATGGCTATGCAATTGCACAAGAATATTAAATAAAAATTCAATCTACATTTTAAAAATAAAAGGGAAAAATCTCTAATAATGAGAAGAGAACTAAGGCATTTTATCACCTGATACTGAAAATGTAAAGGACTTTTGTTAGCTACTATGAATACAATAAGCTGAAACAAATCTGTATTAGGCTTTCCTTGAGTGCTGTCTCAAACCTTGTTGATAGATTTGGCTCTGAATAGCCATATTTTTTCTGTAGGTCATGCCACACATGAACTTTGATCTGTTGCATTCTTTTTTGCCAAGAGGTTCTGACACCTTATATCCTTCATCCTTCCACTTTCCTGATGAATGCATGGCATGGGATTTCCTATGTGTCACTTTTACGCTACAAAATCTCCATCTGTCTCTTTTTATTTCTTCACAGTGGATTTTGCATTGAAGTTATGTGTGCGCTAACCGTACTTGTAGCCTCAAATGTGGGTATTCCAATAAGCTCCACTCATTGCAAGGTATTGGAGTTTGCAGTGGTCATGCCAATTAAACACATTCACAATCATTTAAACACATAAATAAATAGTAAATTCTGATTTTTTCCCCATTTTGCCTTCACTATGTAATGTCTCGTGACATACAATATATTACATTGCTTATAACATCAATAATCAAAACTCAAAATGTGGAATTTTTATTTACTTTCAAAAATGCTTTAAAAATTTGAAGGATAAATTCTTCCAAATAATAGGAAACTGATTTTTAAAACAAATATTAGATTACACAGACCATAGTTTATTTTTTTATTGCTTATTATTTTTGCAACTTGTGAATTACATTGTAGAATTCATTTTAATAGTCAATTAACAAGCAATAGATGTAACATTTTAGTATTCTTGCTTCCGCATATTAAATTTAATGTTAGCTTTGCATTAATAGTATTTTTCTCACAAATATTTTTTTTCATACTGGACGCTTGTGGATTATAGAATGTAAAAATTATGGAAAACAACCACAAGTGCAGTGCAGTCTAAGTCACAACTTTTCTGTTTGAAGGCAAATGGTGTTTAATTTCAAACCAATATAAGCCTAGCTGTTTGAAATTCTAGACATTGTAGCTTTTAGTGATGAACTTAACTGCTTTCTAATATGTATTGTCATTAAAATAATTACACTAAATTTGTATAATGTATAAAATTGCTTCTAAAAACCAGTATAACTGATGCCCTTTTAAAAATTTGAAGAAAAAATAAATTCAAATATGTAAATTGCATATTTTTAGTTCAATTTTAAATAAAATGTGGTGCTTTTTACATTCTGTTTGTACTACCATTCCACGTTCTTTCTCTATAAATTCCTTTTAAAGACAATATCAACTGTCCCACTGCATTAAGCAGCAAAAGAAACTCCTGGGACATTTTTTCTCCAAGAGTATAAATTTACTGAAAAGCCATATGGGTACAGAAGTAGAAAACCCAGTTTTCTCTGATAGAGGCCAGAGTTCCTTCCCCTTCAGTGGACAGAAGGGAGAACTCTATGACTTGTTGCCCTGTATGCATTTTCTCTTATGGCTTCATGGAATGGTTTTCTTTGGTTGACTCAGAAGGAGGGGAACATTCCTTGGCCATGATATTAGGCATTTGGCAGCACAGTGCTCCTCTTTTCCTCAATGAAATCAGCTACCAAGACTTTGGCAGGATTTGCCTCCTTTGGCTAGCAGCATTCCCCCTCTGACTCATGCTCAGTATGTTCGTAGAATTCCACCACGTCAATCTCTGCCTCTATGGCTACACAGTACCATGTTTGAAGGTTGTGTGGCATCCCCCCCCCCTTGGAATAGGCAATTCTGATAAGAGTTCCTTGCTCAGCTCCTCTTGGAAATGATAGACCAGTAAGCACGCAGACCAGTCTCCCAGGTGGCTGTGTAGATAGCGAAATTCTTGGAGGTAGTTAACCAGTCACTTCCCTTGGTTTAGGGCACTGGTAGGGGCTTCTGCACAATGGGCTGCCATGGGGTCCTAGGGATTGCATAATAGCCTCAATGTCATCTAGCTCAGGGGCGCCTTCATCATGTAGTGACACTAGCCACTCTGAAGTACTCCCTTCCAGATTGACCACAATAACATGGATCCATGTCACATCTTCCGAATATATTGCTCAGTAGCATTCCATGTGATGCCAGACTTGAACCAAGAAATGGGTTAGGTGCTTCGGACACCAATCAAAGAGGACCACCAAGGAGGTTGGCTGCAGTTTCTCCCGCAATAAGACATATCCCGGGGTAGAATGCCAGCTGCCACTATTGGTACCAGTGCTGGAATCCCAGATGCAACCGCAAGGATAGGGCCCTGACTACAGCCCTGGCCCTGACCACAGCAGTGCCATTGGTGGAACAGAGGAGGCGGCGTTGTGAAGGCCATTTGCACTGGCATTCTGACTGCAGGTGCAGCTGCTTGTGTTGCTGGCTGAAGGATAGGAGAGGGAGTTGCAAGGGTCGCCAGGGTTTCCACTATCCCTTTGCCAGAAGCAGAAGCGGCTCCTGGTGTTGCTGCAGCACGAATTTCCATCCCTGTGAATTTCTCTTTCAGATGCTCCATTGATGGGCTGTAACCAGCATTCGGGATGTTCCACTTAGCAGGTTCATCCTATTTGGCTAGCCACTTTGCTCTCCATCTTCTACCTCAAACCATATTGATTCTGGCAGGGAGAAGAGAGTCTTTGGCCTTGTCCATATTTGTCATCCACTGGTCTTCAATCCCTGGTACGAGGCATCTCTCACTCACTCTTTCCTGGCTGCGGGTGATTGCTCAGGCTTCTTGGGTTTTGGTTTAGGACATGTGCAAGCGGCCTGTGCTCTTGCTCCAGCCTGAGATAGCGACCTCTGATACCCGAGCCAGAATCACTTCCTGGCTTCTTTTTTTCTTCCATTTCTTTGACCATAGCCAACATCTCAAGGATGACCTGGTGGAATCCAGGTAGGCCACTACCCTGAGAACTAGTTTAATGTCAACTGTCCCACTTCATTAAACAGCAAAAAAAACCTCCTGGAACTTTTTTTCTCCATAACTTTAATTAAAATCCTTATGGGTACAGAAGTAGGAAAGCCAGTTCTAATGCATAAACAACATCAGAAAAACTCCCCCCCCCCCCCGAACCTCCCAATCAGTTGCACTGTTTTTATTTTGCAAATAAGCTGTCTGCCTCGGATGTTCCCAGGCAATAACCTTGGGGTTTAAGTCTGTCTCACACTTCCAGAGAACTTGTATTCCCTTACATCCCAAAGCCTCCCCTATCCCTTCCCATTACTGTAGTCTGATTGTGAGCAGGGATATGTAATGAGTCAACCACAAAAGCCAAGCTAGAACTTCAGACACAGCTGTTCATTTTTGTATTGCCCATTCTTCCTAGTCTTTTTCTTAATTTTGTTGAAAAGAAGAGAAAAGCTAGCAAAAAAGTGATGGAGATATTACTAGTGAGTCTGATCAGCTGGAAATTGGAAGATAAACCTAAAAAAATGAGCAAGGGATGAAAACAGTAGAAAACATCTAGATCAGGTGTCTGCAACTTGTGGTTCCAGAGCCAGATGCAGCTCTTTGGGCCCTCTGCTGTGCCTCCCTGTTAGGTGATCCAACCACTAGCTGGCCTCACCCTCCCCTCCCAATCACTCCTTGCCTGGCCTGAGAAGGTAAGAAAAATGGGGGTGTTGGAGAAGTGGTCGGGGCTGATTCTCCAATGCCTCATTCTTGCTGGAACTTCTTCTGGGGCCCTTGTTGGTGCTGGGTGTTCCTCAGTTGTTTGCAGAGACATGCAACCTGCTCTCCACCCTGAGATACTGTCCCAACCCAGCTGCAACCAATGCTAGCCTTGCCAACATGAGGGCTGGCGGGTGAGAATGGGATCTGGGAGGGGATGACTGAAAGGATGATGGGCCTGCAGCATCCAGCTGTAGCTTTAAAACTTGCACGGGGGATTTTGGCTGCCTGGAGGAGGAGGACCCTCCTCCTCCCCCTCCTTTTCCTCTCGCAACCACAGCTGGCCAGAGAGAGACATAGCAAGACACAGAGAGAGAAAGAGATACACAGGGGTAGGGAGATAGAAGAGGGGAGAGAGAGAGAGAGAGAGGCACACAGAGAGAGGGAGAGGGAGAGAGACATAGACACACAGAGAGATACAGAGAGAGGGCAGATTGAAGGGGACAGAGAGAGATAGAGAGAGACAGAGACGGGGGAGGGAGGGAGAGATATATATCAAAAGGTTTTTGTGGTTCCAGGTTTATTTTTTTAACAACCCATTCACTGCCCTAAATGACTGGTGTGTGGCTAAGGGGGGTGTCATGTGACTGGGTTGGAGTGAGTGATGTTGAGTTAGTCACACCCACTCAGGTTTTGTGGTTCCCGGTGTTTTCTATGGGAAACAGGTCCAAAACGTTCTTTGAATGTTTAAGGTTGCAGACACCTGATCTAGGTAATAGTACTGATTATTTGATACAATAGGATGACATGTAGATGCTGTTTATACTCCAGTATGAAATGCATTGAAACAATTGAGTTAGATACTGCAATTAGCAGTCACATGGCTGCAGATTTCAGGTCCAGATAAAAAACAACTGAACACTATTCGTGCCCTTGTAACAGAAATAAAAGAGCTTGGGGGCAAGATTTGGGACTATAGAAGATTTAATAACTATTCTCCTATTTAATATGCAATAGTTGGATCAGTTAGCAGTTGAATTTTAGTTATGGGCACTATCATGTGTCATTCTTGAATGCTGATGATTGTGTCCTCCAATACTTCCATAGGTTTCTGCTGTCCCTGGCACCTGCTCAGTGCTGCTAAAAGTGTGCTACAGCTATACTGCCAATGTATATTACATGATCTAAAGAAGCTCATGAGGAAAATTCATTCTTGTGCATATGAGAAGAGTGTACCCATATTTTTTTTCTTTGAAATAAGTGCTGATGCTTCATAGAATGCCATTCTAGGTGGTATCTTAATCTTTGCTGTTAAGCATTCAACTGACAAGAGGGATTGAAAAGTCATAGAATCCAGATAAAAATGAGCAGAAACAATTTATTAGCTTGCATACATATTTATTCTAAGGCTTTGCAGTGTTTTAGATTTGATTCCCAAAATTACTTTAGAGCACTTAATGTACTACGTTTACAACCTTTTAAAACAGCCACACTTTTCTGGGGATACAAAACAGATTCTTGGAATTGTTTGTTTGTTTGTTTGCATTCCATTTCCAAAATAATGTCAGAATTGATTGATCAGAAATGGTCATTTGACTAGCTTTTAAGATACATTAAGTGGATTATGCTGTTGTCAATCATTGGAAAGAATTTATTGAACTTGCTCCATGTAAAAATGAATAAGAAATTAAAATGTCAACTTTTTTTTGAGCTTTTTAACTTTGGGCATCAGCTGACTGGCATTTATTTATAAACTGGGGTCCATAAATATGGTTGTTTAATGGTCACAGAACATTAACTTTTCTATCTTGAGAAAGTGAAGGGTTGGGATGTCATTTATACTTACCATTAAAATGTAACTTATTAAAGTGAACACTTTTTTATTGCATCACACATTAGACATACTTGGTGGTTACTAACCCATCCCTTTCCACAAATCGCTGGTGTGTGCTATGTAACTCACAAGCTAATGTGATGATAGTAATCAATAAAGAATTCCTGACAATTTAAACAAGCAAAATTTATTGACCCACAGTCATATCTATCTATCTATCTATCTATCTATCTATCTATCTATCTATCTATCTATCTATCAACATATTAAGATATATTTAATTCTAACTTTCTTCTCAAATTTCCAAGGTTGGTTCTGTGGTAGCTGTTGGTTGGATACGATCCAAGAAGGCTGTTGACTGGCATCTCTTCCGCAATATCTTTCTAGCTTGGTTTGTGACTGTTCCTCTAGCTGGCTTATTCAGTGCTGGCATTATGGCAATCTTAATGTATGGAATATTACCATATGTCTGATACTTCACTGTTCTTTCCAGAAAAAAGGGAGTATCTCTTTTAAGTCTCATCCTCAGAATGCAGAACTCCCTGATCAACCATACAGTAAGAGATAGTCTGCAAGTCATTTATCCTCAGTATCTAACATCTACTGTACATACTATGAGTATCTTTGGTGCCATTTCTTCTGTACAGTGTGTCTGTGTGTGTGTCTGTGTGTGTATATAGACACGCACCCATATACCTACATGCTTGTAGTTGATAATACTACCTTAAGTTATAAGTGAGATGAAAATAATTGCCTAGAACTTAATCTCTAGTGAAACCTGTATATAATGTATCATTTAGTGGTGATTTTTAAAACCCATTAAGAAGCTGGGACATTTGTCAACCTAATAATATATGATGAAGCAAAATGTATACTGAGTAAGATTCTTTTTGGAAAAAAAAAGTTTAATGATACTGAAACAAAATAGTACCGAAGTACATTGGTAAAATGTGGTTCATATCATATTGTTGTGTATAATACTGTATGCACATTGATTTTATAAATACTTTGAAATGTAGCTTTTTAATGTTGCATTTCCCTTATATATTTTGGATAAGAAAGTTTAGACAGTACCAAAGAAGGGGAATAGCTTGACAGTATTATACTGTTTGTCAGTATGTGTATTTGCTATTGCTCTCCTTCCCTAAATATTTTAATTAGCATTCTTTTCTACTCATCAAACACCAGCAATGCCAAGATAATATTAATATTTCCTGTAAGTAGGAAAGCATCATATTGTTGCAGTTATCTACTACCACTGCATTTATTTTTTTAGAAATCCAACTCTGCTTTTATATATGATGAGTTCAAATTTCTTTTAAAACATGTTTGCCATCACTTGTATGTGATTCTCATTTTGGTTCATTACCATCAATCTAATGAACAAGTTCAGGAAAAGAAAGATGAAACTGAAATTCTGCCTTGTTTCTATGATCATATCCAGTAAATCTCATCTATGCAGTGGAATTATACAATACTGGCAGTGTGCACATTAGTTGTGACATTTCAATATCTAAAGAAAAAGGGAATTACTCAAGTAAGAGGTGTTTGGCTGTTAAAACTGGCACTGTGGAGAGTTTTATTATCAATACTAGCTCCAAGAAGCATTTGGAAGGATTAGTTCTGATACTAACAGTTGGTGAAGTGAAAAATTCTGCAGTGTCATTTTGTCCTTTGATAACATCTCAATGCAGCAGTCAGGCCAAACTAGGAGAGTCCACCATATAGTTGCATGCATCCGTATTGCTCCAGATTAGTGGTGACATGGAAACATCCACAGCATGTAATTCATCAGAACACAGGATGTCAACGAAGATAATTTAACAGGTTGTATAAGAAATCAGTTTTTACTTTTTGAGGAATTATCTTAGTTTGCCAGTCTTGTGTGTTTTATAAAATAAATATATTAGTAAATAAATCTATCAAAAAAGCTTCAAATTGATGTAATTAATTTATGCATCTAATAAGGCGTTTTCCAAGTAGCAATTAAGAGACAATATTTGATGTCCTTTTATTGCTATGGAATTCTGAAGCATTAGCATTTGAGAAGTTCTCTGGCATTAATCACTTTGTTTGTACAACTCTTGTGTTTTTTTCCCAGAAGACTGCTCTGTCGTTTAAAACCTATTACTGTAGTTGTATTTACTGGAAAGGATTTGAGGAAGCTTTGCTTGAAGAATGTTGGAAGCCCAGAACTGTTGAAATGCTGCTAAAATTTTGATATATGAGCTTTCTTGGTACTTCATTGTCATCCTTTTTCATTGGTCATTCACTCTAAATTTATAATAAAAGAATAAATTGCCTTCAGACTACTTATTAAGGCTTTTTTATTCTCACTGCTCTATAAAATTTTTCGATTGATACCAATTCATTTAAAGACACTTGTTTAGCACATTTCTCATTTTCTCATTTTGCATTTGTTATAATCCTTTTATTTATGCTCCATCTATGTAAGCTTGTTCAGTTTTTGTAACAATGGAGGTGTGCACACACATTCACTTACATACTAAGTGACAAAATCTAAATAAAGCCCAGCTCTGTACAGTGCAAACAGAAGCTTCTCTTTATTGCACTCGGGACTGTTTGTTCCAGGATCCAGTTCCCATTGGAATTATTAAAGCCTTCTTCCAATAGCATTCCTGTTAAAAATGTTTCATACATAACAATACAAATGTGTGTTCCTAAGATTGAAGAAAAATTAAGATGTTTGCATATTGCTTTCATAACAAAACTTGGGAAAAGGAAAACTTGAAAGAAAGAAAAACTTTTCAGAAAATTTGGGAGAAAAAAAATCCACATTTTCCAATGGCAATGCCATTATAATGCTTAGGCTTTCAAATGTTCAATAATATTGATACCACAAACCTCTGAACTTGAATGTACAATTTGTGACTCCAGTTACTAATGACATCTGCATGTTAACAAATACTTTTGTTAACCTTAATCAAGTTTTGCTATTGCAGTTGCAAAGTAGTATCCATTCAGAAAAAAAACATTTTATTTTGAACCTCAAAGACTAGAAATCAAAATGATAGGGTATCCCTTTAAAATTCTAACCTAAGTGCCTTTGATGAGAAGCTGCCAAAGCAGGAGTCACAGGGCATTTTAAGTTTAATAAAGATTCTTAGCTGAATTGATTACAATTTTTTTCAAAAACACTATTACACCTTCAGAGTTTGTTCTTAAATTCTGGATTAAATAAATCTTGGCTGATTTCAGCCTTATAAATTAAAACAATTATCGATCTATAATTGACCTGCATAAATTCAACTGATATTCCCACATTAGTGAAGGAAAACAGTGTTCCCTTTCCATCTTTCTAAATATCCTGTTGATAAAGGAGAAATGGAAGTTTTTGTCTGCATAACCCCCTCAATTTTATTACACCCCCCCCCAATTATATACACATAACTACCAGGGGCCTTGTGCATGCTAAGACTTTATTTTCTTGCATCTCCATTTCCCCCCCCCCCATTTCTTTGTCCTAATTTCTGAAACATTCTGTACATGCAATGGGGTTGCAGCTTGTCAGGTCATTAAAAAATATGCGCACACATCTGTTCATTAAGCATGAGGAAACCACTTATTTTTTATTTTAAAAGTGTTCGGCATTTGTCAACATGATATGACCGAATAATTTATTTATATTTCTATGCCCTCAAGTCTGTATAGATTCTTAGCAATCACATGTAGGTAGTCCTTGATTTATGACTAAATGAGTGCTCAATTATAATTGTAAGTTGTGATAGTTATTAAAAGGGGTCATCAAGAGGCCATTAAGTGGGTCATTGTTAACATTGTTCACTATGGGGCCAGTTTTCCCCACAAATCTTATAACTTGTCATGTCACTACAGAATGCTACAACTTGCAGTAAAAGCAAGTAGTTGTCCAGCACCAAATGCAGTCACATAACTGAATATAGACAATTATATTATTTTCTAAATTTGATCTCTGATTATGAAGTGGGTACCATTAGTAATGCATCCAATCACACTACAGTAGTATTTCTCTTTAGCCTCCATGGAATTATGAAATAATTTTATTCTTGTATTTATACTTGATGGGTATTGTCACTATCCTAGCAATATGGGTCATGTCTCAGCAGCTAGTAGCATATTTACTGAGTAAATAAAGAGAAGCCTTTCACCTTCAGGTATGTTTATTAACAAATTTAATTCTGTGCCAGGCTTTCAGCTCTTAAGTTTTTCAAATGATCCCGTCTTATTTGTGGAAATATTTTCCCAACTTTCTGCTTTAAAGTATGCAAGGCAAGTGATTTATCCAACATTGTTAGTTTTATTTTAACTATATGTATTGTCTGCTTTTCTCCATGTATGCAAAATAGTTCAGGCAATGCACATTTAAAGAAAAATCACTCAATCACTCAAGATTGAAAAATTACAAATGAAACATCCATCAGTTTTAAAAAAGAGTCCAGATTAAACAGTCATTTTTTTAAAAAATGAACCATTAAGGTCAGAGACACAGGCTTTTCCAAACAGAGTGCTCTCGAATTAGCATAGTTGTTGCCACTTATTTCTTGTGGGCAAGGACAAATGAATCTGGGTCTACATAGCTTGAATAAAAATCAAATGCTTCCTTTCAACTTTTGCAATTATCTGCTTGGAAATTTACTAAACACAAGCTGAGGGCAAAGTGAAAATCAAATAGGCTGATCATATTCCATTTTTCTATGATGTTGCAAGACATAAAGAGGGAGTTCTAAGAATGATAAAGGTTCAACAGAACATAAGGTAAACAACCAGCTGCAGATGTCCTGTCAGTAAAGAGAATTGCATCCTGGCAAGTTAATGTTAATAGGTGTGAAAGCAAGAAACAAAATTTCTACCCAAATGTGCAGAGAGATGTATTGGTTTCCAGTTGAAAAGAGTTCACTTGCTGAAGTCCTTGTATGTTGACCCCTTTCATCTCAATAAATTTTGCTAGAAACAACTTAGTAAAAATTGTGTTGGGAAAAGAGTACTTTCAATTCAGGTAACTGAAAGAACAGGACACAATGTAAGAACTCTAAAATATCAGATTATACTTTACACATCTCTCACTTGATTAGTGTACATATAGACTGAAACTAATGTGTGAACTGACTACGTTGAAAAGTCCAACACCCAAGGTTCATTTAGTAATAGCCTTTTCAGCTTGTAGATGTTGGTCATCAAGTGCTGAAAAGTTTGTGTACTCTAGAATTTTCAATATTTCTGCATAAATATGATCTAAAATATAAGTACTAAAAAGAATAAAGGTAACCCAATTAAATGAGTCAAAACCAGACTTTTTTTTATTGAGGGAAATAATCCAAAGCTATATATTTGCGTATGGCAATGAATGAATTTGTATTGTGAATAAACAATTTAGTAATGTTAGTTGGTTGTTGCAATGCATTGTAATTGACTTGCTGCTTTACATAAGTTAAAGAAGCAATCTCTACCTACAAACATCTAGGTCTCAAGCAGCTTTCTTTCTCCCTGAGATTCAAACTATATCAGTTCCAAAATAGATTTACTATCAAGATAACTGCTGTCAGTGATGTCATGTACATTCTTTACTACAGTACTAAGTTTTCCTCTCCAAAATTAAGAGGAAAAGCAATACTTCCAAACAGAGTTATTTAGCAAACACTAGTGTGTTTGAAGGTACAGAAATGGCAAGAAAACACAAATTGATTAAAAGCAGTCATGAAGTTCAACAACCAATATAAACCCAAGCCTTTATTATGGAAAGAAATATGCATTTAAACTGTGTGTACAAACAGTTGAAGTTGCAGAACTTATAGCAGACATTTAAAAAAAATAGTTAATATTGGAGCTTGAAATTTAATGAAAAATTATACTCTGTTCCCTAGGAAGATGCTTTCTATCCTAAAGTCAATAGAATTGAGCCTTTATTTTTCTATTTCAAATGTGATGTTGATGTTATCTATAAGCAAACACTTTTTTCTTAATCATTACATGAAAAATGTACTGCAAAACAAATACAAATGTTCTGACAATTTGAACTTTTCATATACAGCATGGTAAAAGGAAACATTTTTGTAACATTCTCAAACGAACAAAAAGAACAATTCATATTTAAAGAAATAAACCCTTACATATTATTTTACAATGAGGTGAGCTATATAATCAGTGTAATTCAGTTCTCAAAGTTAACATCACCACTCATGGGCATCATCTGGTTATCATCTGTGATCGAAGATGTTAGACTGATTACTGTAAATCCTTGTTTTTTAAACTTGGCAATTTTAAGATGTGTGAGGAATTCTGGGAGATGAAAACCGCATACCTTGAAAGCTGCCAAGTTTGAAAAACATTGCTTTAGACAGATTTGTACCTGTTTTCTTATGTATGATTCAGTTTCTGTCCAGCTGCAGAAACAGATAATTATAGCCTGAATGGACTTTTAACCTCTTGCCCATGTTTGGGATTTGATTAATGTGATCTGTCTTTGCACCTGGCAAAACCTTAGCTGTTTCACTGAGAGTACATAAATCATAGTTAATCTCAGTCATGGCGGGGTTTTGCTTAGATTTCAGGCTGGTTTGTTGCTGTAATATGCCACACTTTTGCAGAGTGAATCAGAAATCACTAAATTCTTTTCTAAGCCACAGGAACAGTTGTCTTGTTTAAAGCAACACAGTGCTATGTAACATAGCTTAGATTCTGCTCAAATAGTAGAGAAATCAATGTTTCTAAATAATGCCATAGTCATTAAACTGACAGTCCTGCAATGATGTGTAGTCCTGTAATGGGACGTGTACAAGAACCGTTTTGGTACATATGAAATTAATAACAAAGATCCAGTTAACTTAGAGCTTAACATTATCAAATGCCTGTTCTAAAAATAAAGCAACTGTCCAGGAATTTAAATAGCACAGACATGCTCTCTGCTTATATCAACTTTATGGATTATGGAATCACCATGTTGATTGATTTAAATGCCCTAAATTTAAGTTTGGATAATTTTTAATGTCATATTTGTGTAGATTCTGTGAATGAAATACAGAGCAATATTTGTAATGGATATAATGGATGTTAGTCCCACAGAGAGACAAATGATTTATGAACATACTGTAGGGTATAATATGTTTACGCGCAAACATGTTGGAAGTGAAGGGCTAATTTTCTCTGAAGAGAAAACAAAGCAAAGTAGAATATCCAGATACAAACTGAACACTTTAAAAATAGCAAGGAATTTGGCTCAAACCTTAGGGTACTTAACCCTAACTGCCAGTAATCCTCAGGTTACAGCCATTTGTTCAGTTATTGTTTAGATACAGTGGCATTGAGTAAGGGGGACTGCATGATCCCTGAAGTCACATAATTGTGATCTGGGTGCTTAATGCCCAACTTGCAATTACAATATCAGCAAACTGCAGTCCTCTAATCATGATTTGTGAGATTCCCTTTCAGCTTCTTACAAGTAGAAGCAATGGGGAAACCAGCAGGAACTCAAAATTCACACATCCTTATTTAATGATCCATGTGACTGTTTTACTTATGATAACTGGGATTGCTGTCACTAAGTAGCATGATCACATGATGATGTGCTTAATGACTATATCATTGTAAGGCACAAGTGACCAGCTCCACATGTGTAAAGTTCAAGCAAACTATTTTAATCTGTGCACTTTATTGTGAACTATATACCTCTAAAACACTCATGTCATGATTTTTAACTGAGCAAAATACTACATCATAGAGAAATCATTTTTGTTACAAAAGTATTTCAAATATTTAACTGAGATTCTGACCAAATCCAGATTCATGAGTCATGAGTGAATAATATTTTGGAAAGTTGTGACTGCTTTAATACTACTGGTTGCTGCTGTGCTGCTGCTATGTCATGTGAGCTTCATTTTCAACGTTCCATGACAATTTCCCACCAATCTTGCAATTCCTTGTTCCTCCCCTCACCCAGCATTTGCCACTTATATGCCAGCTGGAAAGGGAAGAAAAGTGGGAGGAAAGGAAGGAAAGGGCTGGGAATAGAAAAGTAATCAATACTAACATATATTTTCTGATTCATGCTATTCTCCCCCTCCCCCTGTATCGTCCCCCAATTTGTGCCGCCTTGTGAATGCCTTCCCTGACTCACAGGACATTTCTTGCACATCCCCAGACACTCTCACCAACTCTGTGCCTTCCCTGACCCACTTGGCTTCTTGTATACCTCCATGCACTCTTCCTGGCCCATGCCATCCATCCACACAGATACACACACAATGTACCTGACCTGTGCAGCACCAGTCACATACTCCCAAGCACTGGCCAGACATATAACCCCACATAATCCTCCTGATCAACACAGCACCTCTTACACATCCTCAAGCCCCCTCACACACATTTCTTGATCCATACCAGCCACCTATTCTGTGCCCCTTGCCCTCCCTACATGGATCACTTGCACTCAGCCAAGCACTCTTTCCAACCTGTGTAGCATCTCCCCTGTGCAATTCCTGATCCACACCCCAATGCTAAGGCTAGCAAGGAAAGGGAAGCCAAGAGGGTTTTTCTTTCCTTCCCCCAGAATTAACGTTTAGCCTATGATTGCTAATGCTGGGGGAGGGAAAGATAGAAACTATATAGGGAAGAAAAACTATGAGAATTTCTCATTGCTAGTGGTAAAAAAAAAAGCAAGTAGTGAAAAAAAGGAAAACCAGGAGCTTAGTTAGCATCTCATAAAAAGATGGCAACTTGTTGAATTCTGCCACCTGTCCTGGCAATGGAACAGCATGTCCTCCTTCTGTACCCCAACCTTCTGGGCTCTGGAGCTCTTCAAAGGTATATGGGGGGATCAGTGAATGGAGGTGGGAGATAGAGGAGGAGGACCAAGAAGCTGGAGGGACCCTCAAGGGATATGCAGCAGAGTTTGGGATATTTCAGGGAGTGGGAGGGAGCCTTGGGAGACTGGAAGGAGATGGTCTTCTGCCTGCAATATAATATGGGGCACTCCATATTATACTTAGTCACCTGTGCATTCATTTAATAAGTACATTGGGGAGAGCAGGGATCGGAGTTCATTAAGTGAGGTAGTTTACTATATGCTCTCCTGACTTTTGACCAGAGGTGGGCTGCTATGGCTTCTCCTGGGTTTGGGAGAACCTGTAGCTAACATTATAACCAGCTCGGAGAACCTTCAAATTCTATCTCTGGCTGGCCCTGCCTGCCCCACCCTTCCCAACCCGCCCAGCCTCTCCCAGGAGTCCCCACGCGGCCCGTTTTGGATGTGAGGTAAGTGCAGGGTCTACGCAGAGGCTTGGGGAGGAGGGGGAAACGGGCCTACCAGAAGTCCCCAAAAAACCAAACTTGTTTCCGGCCTCTGGTGTCTGGGGGAAGCAGTTTTGACCTCTCAAAGGCTCAAGGAAAGCCTCCAGAACTTGGAGAAGGTGAAAATGCCCCTCACCGTGGTACAGGAGGCCAACATGGTCATGCCCACCCAACAACTGGACATAGAACCCATTGCTGAAATTTTTGAAGCCCACCCCTGCTTTCGGCTATAATGGGCATTATTGTCATAACTCAAGAATTGCCTGCATTCCAATGAATCAGGCAGCCACCTTCAAATGTTCTCTTGTTTGACAGGACTTTAAAAAACAGGGAGCCTCTTTTTTGTAGATAACAGTTTTATATCTGTGTCAAGGTCACTTTTAATAGACTCATCACTGCCAGTAGGATATGAGTGTAAGTGCCCATATTATAATTTTAAAATGTTTTCTTACACCCAGTCCTGCTCCCTGAATGTAGCAAATTACACACCAGAAGGAGGACCAGAATCAATTCCTCAATTAGTTAATTAAAACAACCATAAACTGCTCCCCGTGCTGGCTCACTAAGACCAGCATTCAAAACTAAGACAGTCTTCATATGGAGAACACGTAGGCTGGTGACCTTTCACTCTCACTTTTTAGGAACTCCTTCTGCCCTTATGAATAAAATCATTCAGGGAGACATTTGTTTTGATGGGTCATCATCGAACTGGTGAAACTCCAGAATTGTGCTTGAACACAGAGAAGCAGCACAGCACAATCCCCTTTGTTCTCCCACACACTCTGCTGAAAGTAACCCACAGCTAAGGACTCTGCATTCTTTCCAGCTTCTTAGGCAGCAGTCCACTAGCGCCCAGCTTTATGTTAGGGATTTTGCTTTTTTCAAGTCTTTCTCCAATGCTTTTTTTTCCTTAGAGATAAATACCCCTCATCTGTCATTCCACTCCTTATATGGTCATAGTTCATTTCCCACTGATGGCTTCTGAGAATTTAAAAACACGCCTTTACAGACTTTTATTGTACATTTATTTATTATTTTTATTTTATTTATTTATTAGACATTTATAGGCCGCCCTTTTCCCTGAGGGGACTCAGGGCGGCTTACAATCAAAAAGGAAAGGGAGTGTAGGACAATACAAAAAGAAATGTGCACAAAAGTAAATTAAACAGTAAGACTCAACATTCACTCAGCATTCGGGAGGGGCAAAAATAAACTTATCCCCAGGCCTGACGGGCTAGCCAGTTCTTGAGGGCTGTGCGGAAGGCCTGGATGGTGGTGAGGGTACGAATCTCCATGGGGAGATTGTTCCATAGTGTCGGAGCCGCAACAGAGAAGGCTCTCCTCCGAGTAGTCGCCAGTCGGCACTGACTGGCGGATGGAATACGGAGGAGGCCAACTCTATGCGATCTGATGGGACGCAGGGAGGTAATTGGCAGAAGGCGGTCTCTCAAATAGCCAGATCCACTACCATGGAGCGCTTTATAGGTGGTGAGTAGGACCTTGAAGTGCACCCGGAGATCGACAGGTAGCCAGTGCAGCTCACGGAGGATCGGTGTTATGTGGTGTGCACTGTTGCTGAGTATGGTAATAACTGGAGAAGAGACTACGTTGCCTCTAGGCAAAGGAAGCATTGGCCTGTATTTGTTGTGATATCAACATCTCTAGAGGAAGAAACAAGGGTTTCCATTGGAAGACTCGGTTGAAGCAATTTCCTTAGCAAGCAATGGAGATAATCCTTGCATGCTTTCTGCCTGGTGAGGGCTTACACCGGGTGGTCTTTTGTGTTGTTAAATGTCAATGTAAACCAATACAGGCTGAGTTCTTTGCATACCAGGAGGGCACGAGGTAACTTGGTGACACAATCTTCACCATCTGAAATCTGGACATGAAAAAAATACGATCAAGTAATACAGCTAAAAGGCAAGTATTCTTGACTTTGGTAAAGCAAAGATGTAAAACTTTGTGGTGAACAGTTTTCCTCAAATATTAGTCTGCAATACTATGTTGATCCCATTTTGATTTGAGATCTGCACATAAACATGCAATTCCTCTCTGTAGTTGTTATTTCATCTGAACTCATGCATGTGTGTCTGCATGACTTGGTTTCACACAAAGAAAAAGGGAGGGGGGAGGAAAGGGGAAAGTGCGTACCTATTTGCTAGATGTTATTGCTATACTATATTTTACAGTAAAAGTAGCACTGACTTGCTTGTCACTGGTTTCCTAAACTCATCGACCTTAAAGGGCTGACACATGGTTGCTTCAAAATCTGTCCCTAGCTACCAGTGCTTGGATATGATCTCTATCTACCCTATGACTATGAAGATACATAGAAGTATAGCCAGTTGAGGCTGTCTTTGAAGCACTCCAAAACATGCCTTGCCCTTTTAAAATGCTTTGTATATAATATTTTAACATGTTACTTGTACCACTTTAGATCTAAACCAGGGTGTCAAACTCAATTTCATTGAGGGCCGCATCAGGGTTGTGTTTGACCTTGGAGGTGAGAATGGCCAGGGTGGATGTGGCCAGGGTGGGCATGGCCAGCTCCACATCACTCATGTCAGGACGCTTGTGGTGAACCGAAAGCTCTGCCAGCGAAAATGGGCTCCTGTGTTCTGTTTTTGGGTGCGACGGCTTGCTGCAACCCTCTGCAAACGGAAATGGAGCTTGCGAGGCCTGCGGCTCTCCCTTCATGATACATTGCAACTTTGAAACTAGTGGGAGGGGTGGGGGTAAAGAATTATGATTATTATACATAACAATATGAAATCACATTTGGCAATTATTTAGCTGATGTTGGCTCTCATACATACTGGATTTTTCCTAGGAGTTTGGAAGTTGTAGGAAAGAGCATGGTGACATAATGGTTAGAATGCAGTATTGCAAGCAAACTCTGCCCACAGCCTGCAGTTCGATCTTGATTGACTCAGCCTTCCATCCTTTTGAGGTCGGTAAAATGAGTATTCAGATTGTTGGGAGGCAATGTGCTGACATTGTAAACTGCTCAGAGTGCTGTAAAGCCCTGTGAAGTGATATAGAAGTACTATTGCTATCTTTTTGCCTTTTAAAATATTCCTCAAAGTATTTCATTCTTTGGGGAAGGGGCTTCCCACAATTCTGTATTCAAAATTTGTTTGTTAACCATCATAGAGCTTTGTAAAATTCAGAAGTATTCAAACATATTATGAATCATATTGGAACATTATGGAAGTACTGATTTTGCTAGTTCTACCATTTCATATGTTACTACTGTACTTGGAAAGCTTCTGAAATTCTTCTGAGTTGCTGTTCTTCATTTTCTATGTGCATTTCTTGAAGAATAGCCATGTTTATGTTATTATTCAGTAATATTTGGAAACATATTGGTTCTTGGATCTGCTGAACCCTGATTTGGCAAATTAAAATGATATCCCCAATCTCTCTTGTCATTTGGGTCTAAAAAGGTCCATTTTTTGTTTTCATTTTTGTTGCCATGTATCTTGAAACCCAGGAAAGTCTACAGAGTAATCTGGCTGCCAACTGTTGCTAGTTCATTTAGTTCATGCTATTGCATTATCGAGGGTACACCACGAGCAACCTAGAAACTAAGGAGAAATTTCCAACACTGAGAAAAAATCAGTGGAATGGCTTGCCTTCAGAAGTTATGGGTGGTCCATCATTGGAGGCTTTTGAGTAGAGACTAGACAACTGCTTGTCTAGAATAGTATAAGATCTCCTGCTTGAGCAGGGGTTGGACTAGAAAACTTCCAAGGACCCTTTCAATGTTATTCTGCTATTCTGAAATATCTGAAAGTAATTTGCTTCAAAGTGTGCTCCTATGCAATTATTTTGCTGAACACTAGAGACCAGACTTGTGCAACATGGTTCCTTTTTATCTTAAGTTCTCATTACTATTAACCTGTCTTTTTCTTCTTATCTTTTCCAGTACTGCAGAAACTTACCTTGGAATATTAAGGCACAGATCACAGCTGGAAAAAGCAAAGCCAGCCTAAATGTTTTTTACATCTCCAAAACATAATTCAAACAACGTGTATCTTATCTTTCTTCTGGATAGGTAGATAAGGTTAGCTTTTAATTTTCACAGAAATCTTCAGCCACAATGTTCAATAAAAACCACAAAAGTGAAGTGAACACAGTGAAAGAACTGATACATTGTTTTAGTAGCAGGCAGAACAGAATCTCTATTTGCAAAATGTTAGCGTTGTACAGGGAAATCACAAGTCTTTAATACAGTTGAAATTTCTTTAGCACTTACCAAATGAAATGAAGAAGTGTCATGAAACTTAATTGGATTAGACCTTGGGTTTTTTAATGTGTCTAAATAAAGAAATAAAAACATCAACTTTGATTAACACTTCTCAGTTTCATATCAAGACTATTACAAGCATCCTGTCATAAGCCAGCAGCCTACTTTTGTTGCCCTCTTTTAACTCTCTTAAGAACAGGTGTGTTTTGCTCACAACTGCTTTGCAATATTTTTATTGGCCTCTGCTGCTATGGCTGCTTTTAGATGTAGCTTTAAGTTTAAATTCAGAATAATAGGTATGTAATTTTATGTATGTCAGGGCTATCAATATACATAATATTACAATAATAATAAGCTGGATGAGTTTGGGCCAGTCATTGTTTCTCAGACCAATTGACTCCACAAAGTTGTTGTGGGGAAAATAGGAGGAAGAAGTACTAGGTGTGTTCACCACTTTATTACTTATAAAGTAATAAGGGCAGGATATAAAACGAACAGTAGTAATGAAATCTTTATTCCAAGAAATTTTAAGATTCCTTCTATAGTCAAGATTGCTGCTGTTGTTGTTTAGCACTATGCTCCTGTGTTTCCAGAGTATTGTGAGTTTGGGAATTTTCCCAATTAATTTGAAAAATTAATTTTTGGATCTAAAAGAAGGCACTAAAAGACGCTAAAGAAAGATTTGCAGCATTTCTGTCAGACTTGCCCCAGTCTAATCTCCTAGGAAAGTAATTCTCCATTTCACTGAAACGAAAAGGCACTTTTGTTAAGAGATGCTGATTGCAATAAAGTGAAGCGTAATCTAAAATTCCTGTGACTAATACAGAACTAAATCCCTGGTTTTTCCTAGCCCGTTCCCCGTGATCCATCTGTGTGTAGCCAATCCAGCACTGCTGAGATGTTATGGGATACGCTAAGGTATTTGGGCTGGTGAAATTTCATTCTCAGGGCGAATAGCCTTGAGAATGCCCGTGTACCAACATGGATTCCAAACTACTCTGTTTTTCAATCGTCACTTCCTCCCTTTCCAATTTCCCATTATAAAGGTATACAAATTCACAGCATTTGTTTTCCTATCCCTTTCTTGATTGATGATGTTAGATCGGCGAGAGTAAGTGACTGTGCTCTGCCGGCTGGGCTGCTGGAGCTCACCTTTTAAGGAGCTCCAGCAGACCAGCTGGCCAATGACAGTAATTTAAACTACCTGGGGTTTGGGCAACCAATCCCCAGTAAGCATGTGAAAACATGTAAATTTAACAACGTCCATCCGTAGGTAACACCCCTCCCTTCCTAGAATGAACAATGTCCAATCCCCAGCCTATATAGGTGTTATAGTCTTTCAAGTAGGCAGGGCGTGCCGGTCTCCTATTTGACCTGCGCAGATCACTTGTTCCTGGGAGCTCAGCTGGTGCGGTCAATGCTGTTCCTCCAGCTGCCTGGAAGAAAACTTCTGGAGCTCCTTGGCCCTTGAGGAACTCTGCCCTGGTTCCTTTGGCTCCTGAGATGCCATTTCTTCATGGGATTGCTTTGGACACAGCTACATGTTTGCGGCTCAGGTTGGACAGTCGTCCCTTGATCTCTTGGCTTGGTGGGGCCGGTTCCTGCCCATCTGCTTCCCAGATGGCAGTTGAGCATGCTCTGCAGGGTGGAGACCTGGGGTTCTCCGGAAGTTATTCTGAGCTGGCCGGTGTGGTCCAATCGCCCTGGTTCCTCAGTTCAGCATCCCCCAGACAGTGTTGGAGCTGGTCAATGTGCCTCCTCCAGATTCGTCCATCCTCTAGCTCTACTTGGTACGACTTTGATCGTGATGGCCACGATTCGGCCTGCCAGCCAAGTTGGCGTAGTTGTGGGCGAATACCTGGTCATTTATGTTGAACTCCCAGGTTGGTCGAGTGAAATCCAGGGGGTTCTCTGGGTGGTACTGGTCGAGTCTGGACCTCAGTCTTCTCCCCATCAACAGTTCTGCTGGAATTTTGTTGGTGGCCGCATGGGGGGTGATGTGTTGGGTGACAAGGAATTGGTTGACCTTTTCCTGCCAGCTTTCTGGTCCCATATGGGTGAGGGTTTCTTTTGTGAGCCTCACCATTCGCTCGGCCTGTCCATTGCTCACCAGATTGAATGGAGCGATGAGAACATGCTGGATCTCTTGCTCTGTGAGGAATGCCTCCATCGTCTTGGCGGTTAGTTGTGGGCCATTGTCGGAGACCAGGGTGTCAGGTAGGCCATGGGTTGTGAAAAGTTTCTGGAGAGCTCTGATGGTGGCTTCTGCTATGGTTGATTGCATGATAATGACCTCCAGCCATTTGGAGTAAGCATCCACCATGATCAGGAACGTCTGCCCTTTCACTGGTCCTGCAAAGTCGATGTGGATGCATGACCATGGTCCCTTGGCTGCTTCCCACACTCGCATGGTTGCCCAGGGTGGGGCTGGTTGTGTCTCCTGGCAGTGGCTACCCACTCCGTGATGTCCTTATCCGTATTGGGCCACCAGATGTAGCTCCGGGCTAGTGCCTTCATCTGTACTATCCCTGGGTGACCCTTGTGGAGGGCTTCCATGGCTTGCCTTTGCAGCCTCTGGGGTATGATGACTCTCTCCCTCCACAACAAGCAACCTTTGATAGTTGATAGTTCTGCTTGCTTACTCTTGTAGCTCTGGAACTCCTCACTCAGCTTTTCCTGTGGCCACCCCCTCAACACCCAGTTCAGAATCGTTTGCAACCCTTTGACCTTTTATGTATGCTCGACAATGTCCCTGGCGGTGACCGGGCTGGCTGGGTTGATGTTGATTAGCAGTACCGTTGGGGTCTTCCACCAGCTCCGATAATAGGCAATGGCTGAGTGCATCGGCATGGCTGATGTCCTTCCCTGGGCAGTGGATCAGCTTGTAGTCATACGCCGTGTGGAAAATGGCCTATCTGGTCATCCTTGGGGACATGTATGGTGGGGTTTGTTGGTTCCCGGCGAGGAGCCCCAGCAGTGGCCTATGATCCGTGATGAATTCGAAATGTCTGCCATACACATACTCATGGAATCTCTTAATCTCTGCAACTGCAACCAAAGGTTCCTTGTTGATCTGGGTGTGGTTGCGTTCAGCTGGGGACAAGGTCTTGGAGTAATAGGCTATGGAAGCCTCTGATCCATCCAGTAGATGATGACTGAAGACCGCTCCAACTCTGAAGGGGGAGGTGTCACAGGTGATCTGAACTGGCAAAGTATGGTTGAACTGGATGAGCACGCTGTTGGAAGATAGAAGCTCTTTTATCATTGTGAAGGCCCAATCTTCCTTCTGTCCCCAGGTCCATGGTGCTGTCTTTCCCAGGAGCTTGTGCAGTGGCTCAGCAACAGTGGCCTTCTGTTGTAAAAAAAAACTACAAAAGTTCAATAGTCCTAAGAAGGCTTGAGGTGTTTCTAATGGCTTTTACTTTGCTGTCAGTGGGATGGATGCCAGACCCGTCTATGAGGTATCCCAAGAACTCTATCTGCCTCACACCGATTTTAGACTTCTTTGGTTTCACTTTAAGTTCCTTCTCCCTGAACCTCCCCAAAGTCTTGTGCATGCATTCCATCAGCTGCTCTATGGAGTCCCCTGAGATGAATGCATCTTCAAAGTATGGCACCACCCCTGGGATTTCTTGCAGTAGCCGCTCCATTAAACACTGAACCAGTCCTGGGGCTACGCTGACTCCAAACTGCAATCTGGTGCATTTGAAAGCCCCCCCTTGTGGGTCACAATCATCTGTACTTCTGCGGTGGCTTCGTCCACAGGCAATTGTTGGTATGCCTGGGCCAGGTCCAGTTTGGCAAATATTTTCCCACTTCCTAGGTAATGCAACAGATATTGCAAACTGGCACTGGATACACGCTTTGCTGTAAGGCCTTATTCAGCATACACTTGTAATCTGTGCAGAGGCAGATGGAACCATCTGGCTTCATGAGGGTGACTATTGGGGTTTCCCATACTGCGTGGTCAGTCAACACAATGATTCCTTGGGCAGTTAGTTTGTCCAATTGATCATCCACCTTGGGCCGTAGACCAAAAAGGACCCTTCGGGATTTGAGCCGGATGGGAGTTACATGGGGATCTAGGTTAAATGAAATGGGTTTCCCCGTATATTTACCTAGGCCCCCATTGAAGTTGTCCATGAACTCTGCCAGTAGCCGATGCAGGTCGTGGGTTGAGATTCGATGCAGGCCAGTGATGTCTAGCCCCAGGGGCTTGAACCATTCCACTCCCAGTAGGGATGGTAGGTGGCTGGCGATGACCATAAGGGGTAGACAGCCCTGGAATTCATGGAACACCACCTCAACCTCCATTGTTCCTAGGACTTGGATCTGGTTCCCCTGGTAGTCATTGAGCCGGACATTTGGTGGTTTGAGGAGCTTCTTGCTGGCTGTTGGGTTTAATTTCTTAATGGTCTGCTAGGACACGATCGTAAAATATGATCCTGTGTCCAGCTCCATCTTGCATGGTCCCCCTTCAATGGTCACAGTGGCATGGAACTTTTCTCCTTCGTAGGCATCTGAGTGGCCCACAGTGGTGTGATGGATTTCCCTCTGGGCTTGGTACTGTTCCTCTCTCAGCCTATTCCGTTATTAGCAGGGTCATGGGTTTTGTCTCCTCTGCAGAGCTGTGGATTTTGGATGGGATGGGGTGGGCTGGGATGCTCTGCACGCCTTGGCAATGTGGCCTTTCCGCTGGCATCTGTGGCAGATAACTTCCTGGAAATGGCACACCGCTCTTGAATGGAATCCCATGCAGTCTGGGCAACATGGCTGCCTGCCCTCCCAAAAAGGTTTAGGAACTGCTGCCAGAATTTTGATGTGAATTTCACTCTGCGGTCAGAAATTATTTGTTGCAGAGTACTGTGTAGCCTATAGACATGGTGGATTAACAGCTGAGGCAAAGTAAGGGCAGAATAAATCTTTTGGCAGAGCACAAAATGCACTAGTTTAGAGAACAAATCAGCAATCAGCCAGATTACCGTGTTACCTGAGCTTCTGGTAGCTCTACTATGAAGTCCATAGAAATTTCCTTCTAGGAGGCATTAGGCTCTATGATTGGTTGGAGGACTCCTGGTGTCTTCTCTGTTTCTTTGTCATTGCTTTGTTTATTGCTCTATTATTTTAATTCTGTTTGTGCTCCTTTCTTTTTCTTCCTTTTTATTATTGTAAGCCATGTGGAGTAACCCCATAGTGAAATAGGCGGAAAATACATTTATCAAATAAATATTTACAACCCATTTTCAAGGTTCTGACAGCAACAACACATCCACATGCTGCATTTTTGGGTGCTTGACAACCAGCTTGCATTCACATGACCACGATTTTCAGGGTGTTTTGCTGGTTTCTAGTGTTTACTTTGGGTTTTCAGCAAAAAACATCCATTGGAGAAAACAGATTTGTTTGTTTGTGTTTACAATTGTGAGCTGTGGCATTCACTTAATCACTGCTGCAAAACAAGTTACACATTGGTCGCAATCACATGGTGACTTGCCATGACATATAACCATAATTCCATGCTCAATTATGGTCATAAGCTAAGAACTATCTGTACAGACTGGTTTTACTCACCCATCTACAAGCACATTTGGGAAGAGGCACTGGCTGGCGGTCGGTAGGCCAATTTCTCTGTCCCACTGATGGTCTATTTATGCCACCTTTCTTCATTCTCCTTAGTTCTACGGAGGTACATCAAATAAATTAAGACACAAATTAATTAAGGTTTCAAACTACAGCACTTACTGTATTATGAAACAGCTAAATATTAAATATTAAGACCAAAAAGTTCTTCTGTTAAGTTTTTAAAAACCATACTTCAGGACTGAATATAGTTTTGAACATGTTTGCAGAAATGCAGAGGCAGCATCAAAAAAAAAAATCCTTTGCCTAAGTTCAGTGCCTCAGCACTCTTAGAAACTTCTGAAAGGCATGTATGGTCCCATCTCTAAATCTGAATGGATTTGATCCTGTAAATGTGTGCTGCCCTTTGCATGGGTCACATAACCTCTCCCTTCAACAGGTAGTTGAAGAATGCTCTGAGATTATCAGAAAATTCTTTTCTGTTGCCTTTTGATAGGTTTTAAGTTGTCGTAAATGTCCTAGATGAAGCAGCAATCAAATTATTTGCTCTTGGACAATGCTACAACCTGAGACTTTCTCATCATTTTATATTTTGGATGAAAGAATCAAAATAAATGATGACTGACTGATTGAAAATAATGAGTCGATAGAAAGTTTGGTTAAACTTATTGACAAATCAAGTTTCTTTATTAAGAGCCAATTACTGTGTTGCCGACATTCTATGAATGACATACTCTAAAAACTATTTTTTTATTTCAAGGGGAATCCTAACTAATTGATTATTTTTTATTCATTTCAGTCGTTCCTATACAGAATTTAAAATGATAAATGGTATTTATGCAAGTGGTTTATTATTGTAGAAAGTTAGAACCCACCCCACTCCTAGAGAAATGAAATATTTTGAGAAATATTAAAAAGGCAGAATATTTCCCCTAAAAAGAGAAGTAAAAACTCAACAGAGGCAGAAACTTAGCTGCCCCAACCTTTGTGAATGAACCATTAAGGCCTGAGCCAGTCTATTCTACATAACAAAGACCTCCCCCTTTAGCTCCAGGATGATGGGATTAAGGCAGGGGCCTCAGAACATTATAGTATTAGCCAGGGGTGAAATTCAGCAGGTTCTGACAGGTTCTGTAGAACCGGTAGCAGAAATTTTGAGTAGTTCAGAGAATCCGAAAATACCACCTCTGGCTGGCCCCAGAGTGGGGAGGGAATGGGGATTTTCCAGTATCCTTCTCCTGCCATGCCCACCAAGCCATGCCCACAGAACTGGTGGTAAAAAAATTGAATTTCACCACTGGTATTAGCCCTTTACCCATCTCATCACATGGCACCTGGGAAGATTACATTATCACCCAGCAAGTCAAGCAAGCCTGGGAGACGGCTTACACAGTTGCCCCTGCATGGCCCCATGGGAGCCTGACAACCAGTTAGAATACAAGCTCAAGTTCAAAGCCCAGAGAGGGCATAAAACCAAGGACTTTCAGCATCTCTGCCGTTTTCTGCTCAGGAACTCAAGCCATGTGATCCTGTCCACCATTAGACCATCTTTCCATGTTTCCAGTGTCTTTCCCCCCACTTGGAACTGAACCCAGAAGGACATTTCTTCCAACAGTATCATAGAATCAGAGCTGGGAGGCATCAAAAATATCATCCAACATAACTCTCTTCATCATGCGGGCTCTTTAGTAGAAGATTGCCATTATAGGATCCTAACAGACAGAGATCCAGGATTGTTGTTTCTGTGCAACTCATGGTTATTAAGCCAGCATTGAGGCAATTCAGGTACTACTGATCACTCTTATGATAAAAACTTCATTGTTAAAGCTTAATTTCTCCATTTGCTTCTTAGAGGAACTACAAATTGGAAAGTGATATGGAAGTGTGTAAATTTCTAATCCTGAAGCTGCCATAGTATATTTACACTTTTACAGTAGACTCCCTAGACTACTGTAAAGCATTTTTCATTTCATTTATTTTTGTTTTCAATATTTTAATATTTCTAGGAGCTTGGAATTATACCCAGACTTCCTACAGTACTGTACTGTAATTCCAACAATGATATAAAATAGACTAGCTTGTACTATTGGCAAAAAAAAAAAAAAAAATGTCCAGGGCCTCCTAATCTAAATCCAGAGTCCTTATCCTGATTTCATTCTTCAAATTCATCTTTGGTGAAAGAAAGAGGGACTTCTCACAGTATCATAATACCCAAGAAAAGCAAGGCAGTTAAGTGCAATTGAGTAACTCTCATACAGCTATTTTTTTATCTTGCTGAATGAGCAACAGGGTATTTAAAAGTGTGTTAGGTAATAGGATTACACCATGATGATAATCCTCAAGGCTTTAATTTTCCCAAGAGCACAAGAAAAGTATGTGAAAGAAGTTCTACAGCTGCTCCTTTCCCTATCCAGGAGAAACCGTGTGCAAACACCTACAGTTTTCAAACGTTTCCGTCTTAACACTTGATCCTCTAAGCACTTGTCTAGCATGGTAATGGTTAAAACTGAGAGGTCCATCTATTCTGAGTCTTCATGTATGTTCATATGTTAGTAAGGAATTGTCCACAGCTGCTGCGAAAGAAGATTTAGAGCAGAGACAAACACAGTTGTAATGAAACAATACATTAGTAGCTTCTACATAATTAGCAATATTCTCCATATTTCACTTTTGCAGTTGTGGGTTATTAACATTTTCTCATAGCCAAAAGATTCATGATTGTTCAGTTAGCTAATCTCCAAGATCCTCTGCTATTACTAAATAAACAATGATGTCATGGAAATCAGAGCTCCCTGCCATTATCAAGGTCTTTAAACCACCACAAAGTATATATCTGGTTGATTAACCATGCAGCTGGAAGAGATTTCAGCTTCATAAACTTTTTACATCATTGTATTTTTCTTTATTCCCAAGGCACCTATTTATTGCAGAAAATCCTTCTGTGTATTAATGACAACAGATTTCATAATTAGAATATATGTGTGATTTTGGTAAACAGGATATCCAGAGTGTGTTTTATTTTTCAAGGTCCATCTTATTTCAAAACACATTTGAAGCTGGGAGAATAGCTGCTAATATATTTCTTCCACTAATGGCAAAAATAGGATCATTAGCATCATGTGACATATCATGACTCCCCCCCCTTCATTAAACTGAGCATGGGCATGGCCAGCACCTGATGCATGCAGCCCACAAGTTTGACAGCCCTGACTTAGGGGTTGCAAAACCTAGATGACCATTAAAGTGATATAGAAAACAAAAACTCTTTGCAGTCTGTAGTAGCTCCCTAGATTTTTGCTGCCTAACAATTTGATATGTTAGAATTCACAAGCACAGTTACTCAGGCTCTGGAACCAGTTAAAGTGGAAACTGCAAGGACATGATAGCGGTAGATAAATTACAAGTATTCCTCAAATTATGCCAAGTTACTTATTCAAAGTTACAATGAACTCAAAATAAGATATTTATAACCTGGATTCAGAAGTTTGGACTGGCTCTCCCGAACCAGTAGTAACTCTTATGTGCAGTTTGGAGAATCAGCAAATCACACAACTGACTGGCCCCTCCCCTCCCACTCCTTTTTGCGTCTCACCTGCCTTGGGCCTAGAGTAACTCCCATGGCATAGCTGCTGATGCTCTCTGGACTGGTTCCCTCGCTTGCCTCGACCACGTGGCCAAATTGATTTCTGTCTGGTGAGCCTTTCTTCGCTCACTCGCCCAGCTTTCTCCCATTCGGCCACTTTTCATCTGGCCTAGATGGTAAGGCCAATGGCAGGGGAGGGGGGAACAGCGAGGCTCAGCCGGCTTTCAGACTCACCTCTGAGAGCCACTTGCCTGCTTCCTGGAAGTGGCAAGTCACCCCAGATGCATGACCTAAGGTGGAGGGGAGGGTGAGTGAGTGGTAGCTGACACCCGGGCACAAAAGGAGGCCAAGCTTTGCCATGTTGTCCCTGAGGCAGCCCTTTCAGCGAACGAGTAGGTCCAGAGCAGATCTCCCTCCTGTGGTATGCTGCTTTTCCCGTTTAATTTTGGAGTTGCCCGGTTGAGGGCAGCCTGCCACATCCAGGCTTGGCGGAACCCCCACCCTCCACCCCAAGCAGTGATCCCTGCCACCGTGTGAGCCAGACAATCTAGCCTAAGTCCATTGGGCACTCCTGGTCAGTCCCCCGGGGACCATGAGTGAAGGAACGATTGCCCTTTACCAGTTGGCCTTACCATCTGGTCAGGTTGTGTGAGTGCCTGGTCTCACAGCCCTCTGGAATGGCAGCAGAGGCACACGCCTCTCATCCCAGAAACACTATAAAGCCTCCGTGGCCTCATGTTATGCTACCTGGCTGCCTCGGGAGCGGGCCGAAACTTCTCTTGCTTTTCTCTCCCGCCTCTGCTCTTGCAAATTTCACTGCCTTTTATGTTGCCGCACAGCCCTCCTGATCTTTGACATAGCAGTAGCTCCATAAAAGAGAAAGGAGGCAGACAAAGGGAACCGGGAAGAGAAAAAGCAGCAGAGGTAGGAGAACAAAGCAAGCAAGTAAACCTTTGGCCTGCCCTCTTTACTCCTCCTCGCTCCCAAGTCAGCCGTCTGGAATGGCAGTGGCAGCACACATGGCTGCCTTTCCTCTTGCCATGCGAGCTTTGAGACTGCAGCTCCTTAAAAGTAATCATGCTGTGATGGCAAGGGGGGGGGCACAGGTGGGCCAAAGCAGCGGTAGTGACGGCCGAAGCCTTAGTATGCAGAAGTGAAGCACCTTGCCTTTGCGCTGCTATACTGGTAAATTTGTGCTAGCTGGTGGAGTCCAAGGCAGCCCTTAATTCCTGCCGCTTTAGCTCAGAGCTTGAAGCCATGACTGGGGTCAGTCCTAGCTTTGCTGTGCATCGCAACTGAGAATCTCAAATAAAGCTGAGAATGAACGCTTGTGTTCTAGGCAATCCGGGTGCTGGATAGGCAGCCCCCCCCCCTGCAATGTTCAGTGCCAGAAGTCCTGATGATGAGATGGTATCCTTCAGGCACTTAACTTGGCCACCAATTAGCTCTAGCTCCTCTCTCTGCCTCAGCAGGTGGCTCGCAAAACTTTGGCTAGGCTGCTTGAGAAACAGAGTTTGCAGGGGCATGATCTAGCACCAGGGCTACGACACAAACATTCCCTCAGCGTCCTTCTTTTGGAGGGCTCTGATTGACTCCCCTCTGGCTTCTCCACTTCTCCTCTCACCCCTTAGCCAGTCTGCCAGTAGTAGGAGGTGATTGGGTGGGCTTTATTGCTTTCCAGGCATTTCCTACCAAAACAGCATGCTGCATTTGCAATGGGGGAAGTTGTTTGGGGAAGGCTGCAGGTGAATTGTGTGTGGGGGGGGGGTAGCAGAGAAGCCACTTTCAAGACATTGATTTTTGTGGGGTGGAGAGTCTCCCCCTATTTATGCAGGCTGAAGCATGCTTCCCTTTTCAGTAGCCCGGCGTAGGAAAAATATTTTTTTTAAAAAAACCATTTTTAACTTTCGTGTCCTGGATGGACCCGCCCACTCCACCCATAAGTGCCTATCTGCCAGCAGCATATGGTTTGTACAAAATGAGAGGCTTTGCCTACCCTGGATAGTAGAACCACATCACTCATTAGTGCTAAGGGGCTGAAGAGAAGGCATTGTGTGCCTGCCAAAGTATCTTTCTGACAGTCGCACCTGTAGCAGAGATGAGAATGTCCACTGTCCCTAGCCCCTAATTCTCCATAAGCATTGCCAAATGAGGACCAGTACTGGTAGACTTTCTAAGCCTAAAGCAGAGAGGAAGAGAGGATGGGAGAGAGATATCCAATCCAATCTGTGTGTGTGTGAGAGAGAGAGAGAGAAGGGAAGAGGAGGAAGGAAGGAGAAGGGAGAGGGAGAGAGATGTAGCTTCTTGGGGGTGCATTTTGGAGAAGTGTCAAGAGAAATGCTAAAGCCTTCTATTCAGTGTTCAAGACAAACTACTGTCAAAACTAAACTCTTACAGCATTTCCGGATCCCTGCATGTGGATAGCTGCATTCTTGACAAATAGGCAACAAGTAATCAAAATAGGGAACACCTCATCAAACCCTGCACCAATGTTCCCTCTATTTTTTTTTCAGTGTGAGCGGAAAAGTATAGTGTTTGAGCGGCATATTTTCATGCCTGAGCACCTGAATTTTTTTCACATATGTCACCTAAGACAACAATAAAATCAGTATTATTTGAAACTCAAAGTTATGTTTATTCAAGGTACCCGCTTAATTAAAAGTGTTATATAATATCAGTATCACTTAACAACGCTCCTGCTTAGCAACCAAAATGTTGGCTCAGAAAGTCTGGCATTTGAAGCACGCAAGTCTTAAAGCTGTTGTTACAAGACCCTTGCACCCCTAACCCTTTAGGGAAAAAAAACCCCCAGGGGTCTTCAAACGTGACAGCTTTAAGACTTGTGGACTTCAACTCCCAGAATTCGTCCCTGAGGGGAATTATATATTTGGACTATTTCATAGTTACATTAGAGAACTACATTGTTAGAACTTAGCACAAAAGATACCTTTTATCTGAAAATCCAAATAGAGTAAACCTGCTATTATCCCAGAGCACTAATGTCATTTGTCCCAATCTGTTTTACGAGTCTGTATTAAAATAGATATTTTCACTAAATTTTATAGATCTATATTTCAGGAACCTATCAGAAGTTAGGGCAAGATAAGAGTAGAAGAATGAATTTTGTTGCAGGTCATGGGGATTTTTTCAGCATCTTAAAAGTGGAGTGCATGTGCATTGAACTAGCAATACCCATTTAATAACAAAAGGAAATGGTTGAATTAAATTTGGTAAAGTTGCAAGCGAGCTGTAAAAAGCTTGTGGTTTTTAAAATCATAGAATCAGAAGGGATACTGGAGGTCTTCTAGTCCAGCCCCTTGTCCAAGGCAGGAGTCTTTATATCATCTGAGACAAATGGCCCTCCAGTCTTTTGAAAACCTGTAGCAAGTGAATTAAGATTCCATTGATTTTAATTGTTCTTACTGTCAGATTTCTCCTTATTTCCAGCTTGAGTCTCCTGACAAGTTTCAATTGGTTCTTGTCCTGTCCTCAGGTGCTATTGCTGCCTCCTCCTCCTCCTCCTCCTCCTCCTCCTCCTCCTCCTCCTCCTCCTCCTCCAACAGCACCAACACATTTGCTGCCCAGCGCTGCGGCTGAGGTGAAGCCGCCAAAGCTCCCGCTGGCGCCCCCGCAGCGTTAGGCAGAAATTCGGCAGTGCTGTTGGAGGAGGAGGCGAACCAGCCTGCCACCGCTGGCCACCGCCAGCCCCGCCGCTCTTCCCGCCCCCTTCCCAGCCCCACAGTCCAGCGGTCGCAGCAGAAGCAGCCCCGGGGCTCCGCTGCCGCTCCCCGCATTTTCTGGACAGGGATCCCTTGGAGAGGGGATTCCTTCCTGCGAGACCCCGTCCAGAAAATGCGGGGAGCGGCAACGGAGACCCAGGGCTGCTTTTGCTGCGACCGCTGGACTGTGGGACTGAGAAGGGGGCGGGAAGAGCAGCGGGGCTGGCGGTGGGCGGTGGTGGCAGGCTAGTTCGCCTCCTCCTTCTCCAACAGGCAACAGCACTGCCAGATTCAGTTGTAGCCGCCAGGACTTCCACACGTTTCCTTAAGAAATCTCGTGGCGGCAGATAAAAATTTCTGTGCGGGGTTTTCTTGCAATGTGCGCGGCCGCGCAGGTGCGCACCTTAGAGGGAACAGTGCCCTGCACCAGTTAACAGCAGTGTCCCCCAAGGCAGCGTTTTAGGACACACATTCTATATTTTACATAAACGACTTTTGCGATAATATTATAAGCAGCTGTATCGTCTTCACTGATGATGTAAAACTATTCAACACCACCGACAATGCTGTTACTCTATGTGTCAGAATGGTCAAACAATTGGCAACTCCAAATCTCAACCAACAAATGATCTTCTTACACATTGGCAAAAAAAATCAGAACACCAAATACAAGCTGGTCAGATAGGACCTTGTAGACGACCCTCACTCTGTCAAAAACCTTGGAGTACTCAAATCAAACGATCTAAGTGTCAGAGCTCACTGTAACAGCATTGCCAAAAAGGCATTAAAAGTTGTCAACCTAATTTGTGAAGCTTCTTCTCCAGTAATGTTGTACTGAAAACTAGGGCATACAAAACCTTTGCTAGACCAATTCTAGAATACAACTTGTCTGCCTGGAATCCATACTGTACATTGGATATTAATACAATTGAGAGAGTCCAGAGGTATTTCACGAAAAGAGTACTCCATTCCTCTACTCACAACAGAATACACTATGCCACCAGGCTTGAAATTTTGGGCTTGGACAATCTAGAACTAGAGCGCCTATAGTCTTACCTAAGCAAGGTAAACAAAATTATCCGCTACAACGTTCTACTTGTCAATGACTATTTCAGCTTCAACCACAATAATATATCAGCAAACAATAGATACAAATTCAAGGTAAACTGCTCAAAACTCGAGTGCAGAAAATACGACTTCAGCAACAGAGTGGTCAATGTCTGGAGTGGAATGCCTGACCTTGTTGTTACATCCCCAAATCCCCATAATTTTAACCTAAGACTGTCTACTGCTGACTTCACCCCACTGCTAAGAAGTCTGTAATGGGTGTACGTAAGTGCACCAGCGTGCCTACCGTCCCTGTCCTACTGTCTCCATTTATTTGTACCCATTTACTGTGTTCATATTTATGTTTATACTTATACCTGTTATTTTTTACATGTTTGAAAAACTAAATAAAATAAAATAAATAAATAATAATTTAAAAAAGAGCAATCATCTTGGGATTAAATTCCAAATGAAAATGGGTCTTTGGGGTAAGGGGACATGAAGAGCTTTCAGCTGCAGGTTTCCAAATATCTTATTAAAAGTAATGTCTAGAGGCAGCTCTTTAACTCATTAGTCAAGAATGAGCAAAAGAGATAGTGTCCCAATGAGGGTCTTAGCTATTTAGCTCAGGAATAATAGAATAACAGAGTTGAAAAGGACTTTGGAGGTCTTCTAGTTCAACCTCCTGCTCAGGAAGGGAAACTGAGACTGCCAAATCTGAGGGAAGAGTCTGGGAAAGGTGTCAGAATAATACTTAGAAGGGACCTTGGAGGGGATCTTATATCATTTCAGAGAAATGGCTGTCCAGTCTCTTCTTGAAAACCTCCAGTGTTGGAGCACCCAGAATTTCTGGAGACAAGCAGTTCCACTGGTTAATTGTTCTCACTGACAGGAAGTTTCTCCTTAGTTTTAGATTGCTTCTCTCTTTGTTCATTTTCCATCCATTGCTTCTTGTTTTGCCTTCTGCTGCTTTGGAAAATACATTTCCCCACTTTTTTGTGGCAGCCCCTCAAAACCCTGTTTTGTTTTGGTTTGGTTTTAATCAAATTTTTATTTTTTCCCATCTATAACAACTTACAATCATCACATTAACATTGTTGTGTCATCATACATGTATATATCAATCTTTATATCTATATCTGTATCTGTATCTGTATCTGTATCTGTATCTGTATCTGTATCTGTATCTGTATCTGTATCCATATCTATATCTATCAGTGACATGCGGTGAGGTTTATGGTTGGTGAGGCAAAAAAAGGAAAGTGGGTTTTGGCCGCCCTGCCGCTATGTCCGACATAGAGGTGGGATAAATAGTATTATTTGCTATGAACAGAGGTTGGCTGAAAAGGCCGGGATCTCTTTCACCGCTCTTATTCGCAAAACCTAGGCTGTGTCAGGACATGGGGGAAGGGTCTTCTGCCTGCGGGTCTCTGTGGGTCTCTCCTACTGAAGGCAGAACAAGAAAGGTGGTAAAGGACTCCAGGCCCCTATGGTCCCCCAAAGTGCGCCGATTACCAAAAGTGTGATTTCAAGGCAGGTGAAGCAAAACCGCAAAGGGTGTCTTGTTTTGTTTTGCTCAGTTGTGCTTTGGGCTCTTTTTCAGTGGCAGCTTTGCCTGCTCTGGCTCCAGCATAGACAGACGAGGACAGGAAGCAAAAGGCTCGCTCTTAGGAAGGTTGAACCGTGTTGAACCCCGAAGTGCGTTGTGCTCTTCGGCTGGCTGGCTTGCTTTCCCAGTGGGGCGGGGGAAGAAGGAGAGGAGTGGGGCTCAGCTGGGTAGTAGAGAAATCTGGGCCTTGCCTTGAGGCTCAGGTGTTGCGAGCCGGGGCCTCAGGGAGCCACCGCCACCGGGACCCCTAACAACGCGCGCTGCTTGGATGGAGGGAAACCCGTGCCTTGCGCCCCAAGCATGGCTGGCTGCGTGGTGACATTTCCCTCCCTTTAATGTCCCCCTCCAGGACCGCTCGGATGGGCTCAACGGGACCTCCGTCGGTGGCCGCCTCCCCCAGCTCTCATCCCTCAACCAGGCAGCGGCATACTCATCGGTTCCCCTCTGTGCCACACACCGGCCTCAGACTTCCAGCCTCCTTATTTCCCGCCACCTTATCCACAGCCGCTGTTGCTCTATGTGCAGAGCCAGGAAAGCGCCTACCAGCACCTGGGGAACCCCTATGGCGGCCTCAACCCCATCCACCAGCACCAGCAGAGGGGCTGGCCCTCACAGTAGGCGTGCCGGGAAGAAGCAGCAGCTGCAGCGGGGGGCCTCATTTCATAGATGCACTGCGCTCTCAGCCTGGATCCGTGCAGGGACTACCTGGGCATACATTTTGTATGTTTTAATGGATTTTAGTGGGGTGTGTATGGGAGAGTGATTGAGAGTGTATCAGAAAGGACTGAGGCGCGGCCTGGTGCCTCCCCCACTGAGTTCATAAGCAGAAGTGGTAGGGGGGCCCAGGCCTACCCCTCATCCTAGAATGAGTGATAGATGTGACCTGCTAGGAAGAGCGTGGGCCATGGGAGGGGGGAGGGGCCTTCTGGGATGGGGGCGGGTCAGAGCATCCCGGTCATGTTGGGGAGGGGCAGGTATGACGGGGGCTACAGGGCTAGCCATTACCGGGGACGGAGGGCTCGCTATGTCACAGCGATCCCTCGTTCCGGCCCTGTAAGCTCAACTCAAGGGCCAGGTGGTAAGAGAAGCCAGGGCCCTGGTCTCAGGTTGCTGTTGCTAAATGCCAGGTCTGTGGTTCATAAAGCTCCCCTCGTCCGGGACTTAATACTTGATGAGGGGGCAGACCTGGCATGTATTACTGAAACCTGGTTGGGCCATTAGGGAGGAGTCCCCCTCTCCGAAATGTGCCCGGAAGGGTTTCAGGTACTTCACCAATCACGATACCAGAAAAGGGGTGGGGGAGTGGCAATTATTATCCGAGGATCATTAGCTCCTCGCAGAAGCCCTGCTCCGGAGATTGTGGGGTGTGAGTTCCTTCTTTTGAAGTTGGACCTAGGGGTTCAAGTGGGCTTGTTGTTGACGTACCTACCTCCTAGCTGCATCACAACAGCCCTGCCTGCGCTCCTGGAGTCAGTAGCCGGGTTGGCGATTGAGTTCCCCAGACTGCTAGTACTGGGGGACTTTAATCTGCTGTCCTTAGGCGAACGCTCTGATGGGGCCCAGGAGTTCATGGCTTCCATGACAGCCATGGACTTGACCCAAGTAATTCAGGGTCCGACTCATAGAGCGGGACACACGTTCGACCTAGTGTTTCTCTCGGAGCAGTGGAGACATGATCTTGAGCTAAGGGAAGTAGACATCTCACCGTTGTCATGGTCGGATCACTTCCTGTTGAGGCTTGATTTTTGGAAGCTACTTCCCCACCGCAGGGAGGTGGAACTGATTAAGTGGTTCCACCCCAGACACCTGATGGACCTGTTGGGATTTCAGAAGGAGCTTGGGGAGATACCTGACTCTCTTGCCCACAATCCGACAGAGTCCCTGGTCGCCGCTTGGAATACAGCGGCGACTGGGGCCCTAGATCGGATTGTGCCTTTGCGGCCTCTCCGCGGCATTGGATCCAGGAGGGCTCCTTGGTTCACTGAGGAACTCCGGAAGATGAAGCGCCAAAAGAGACGCCTAGAGCTATGCTGGAAGGCTAGCAACTCTGAATCTGACCAAACACTACTAAGAGCCTTTATTAGGACTTATTTAGTGGCGATACGGGCGGCAAAATGTGCGCATTTTTCCGCTCTCCTTGCGTCCGCAGAATCTTGCCCAGCCGCTCTGTTTAAGATAACCCGTTCCCTCCTGAAACGGGGGGAAACGGGGGATGCCTTACAGGGTCGAGCTGAGGAGTTTGCTCAGTTTCTGTCGGACAAAATCACTCAGATTCGGACAGACCTGGACTCCGTTTGGACAGAAGCAGCAGAGATGCCGAGGGAGGGTCTTGTTCAGACTTTCTGGAATGACTTCCAGCTTGTCACTCCTGATGAAGTGGACAAGGCCATGGGAGTGATGAGTGCCTCCACCTGTTTACTGGATCCGTGCCCCTCCTGGCTGGTTTCAACCAGCAGGGAGGTAACACGAGGCTGGTTCCAGAGAATTACAAACACCTCCTTGTGGGAGGGATCTTTTCCACAGCCTCTGAAGGAGGCGGTGGTGAGACCCCTCCTCAAGAAGCCTTCCCTGGACCCAGCTATATTTAGGAACTATCGTCCAGTCTCCAACCTCCCTTTTTTAGGGAAGGTTGTTGAGAAGGTGGTGGCCCTCCAACTCCGATGGACCTTGGATGAAGCAGATTATCTAGACCCTTTTCAGTCTGGTTTCAGGCCTGGTTACTCCACCGAAACCGCTTTGGTCGCACTGACCGATGATCTCTGGTGGGCCAGGGACAGAGGGCATTCCTCTGTCCTTGTGCTCCTTGACCTCTCAGCGGCCTTCGATACCATCGACCATGGTGTCCTTCTGTGACGGCTGGAGGAGGTGGGAGTGGGAGACACCGTTTTACGGTGGTTCTCCTCCTACCTCTCCAACAGGTCGCAGTCGGTGTTGGTCGGAGGACAGAGGTCGACTCCTAGGCCCCTCAATTATGGGGTGCCGCAGGGGTCGGTCCTGTCCCCCCTCCTATTTAACATCTACATGAAGCCAACTGGGTGAGATCATTCGCTGCCATGGGATTAAATATCACCAGTACGCGGACGACACTCAGTTGTATCTGTCCGCCCCGTGACAACAGTGTAGCAGTGAAAGTGATGTGCCAGTGCCTGGAAGCTGTTAGGGTCTGGATGGGAGCGAACAAACTCGCGCTCAATCCTGACAAGACCGAATGGCTGTGGATGCTGCCCCCTAAGGACAGTCCATCTAGTCCATCCTTAAGCCTGGGAGGAGAAAATATGCTCCCCTCAGAGAGTGTCTGCAACTTGGGGGTCCTTCTGGACCCAGAGCTGACTTTGGAACATCACCTGTCGGCTGTGACCAGGGGGGGCTTTGCCCAGGTTCACCTGGTGCACCAGTTGCGGCCCTATTTGGACCGGGAGGCACTTCAGACAGTCACTCATGCCCTCATCATCTCAAGATTAGATTACTACTTGGGGCTGCCCCTGAAAAGTGTTCGGAGACTGCAATTAGTCCAGAATGCAGCCGCGCGAGCGATATTGGGTGTACCAAGGTACACCCATACTACACCTATCCTCCGTGAGCTGCACTGGCTTCCCATTGGTCTCCGAGCACGATTCAAGGTGCTGGTTATCACCTTTAAAGCCCTACATGGCCTAGGACCTGGATACCTGCAAGACCGTCTTCTGCTACATACCTCCCTTAGACCAATAAGATCGCACAGGATGGGCCTTCTCCGGATGCCTTCAGTGGGACAATGCCGGCTGGCGACACCTAGGAGTAGGGCCTTCTCTGTTGCTGCTCTGGCCCTATGGAATGAGCTGCCCCCAGAGATCCGGGCCCTGCCTACTCTCATGGCCTTCCGCAAAGCTATTAAAACCTGGCTTTTCCGGCAGGCCTGGGGCCGTTGATCTCTTGATTGAGGTCCGGCCCCTCTCTGACTGGGTGTATGTTGTGCTCTTTCTTAACTTTGTTGTGTCTCATTTTTTAATTCTTTTTTAATAAATTTTCATTTCTGTAAGCCGCCCGGAGTCCTTTGGGATTGGGCGGCCTAGAAATTCAATAAATGAAGTGAAATGAAATGTATGCTCATTCCACAAGTTCAGAGATGCCTTTCCTGCCCCCCCTTTTTTGTCTTCTGTAAAAAAAAAATTACCCTAATGTCATCTGCAGAGTGACCAATGAAGATCATATTGACCGTTCTCTTCTTTTCTTCAACCTCAGGATCTAATGTGGTATTTTGCCTAAAGGTTTGATAAATGCATTCTAGGATTTCCCCTGGATTTTCATCCTATTTCGATTGACTTTAATACACCTTCTCTAAATTCTTAACTTTTGTTTGAATCCTAACAAAACTAAGGTCCAATAGTTTTGCAGCTGAATGGACTAGGTTCCCAATCTGGTTCCTTCAGTAACCATGACCAGACTGGATCTTTTACATAATCCTTCTGCAAAGGCTTATTAATGGTTACCTTCACCAGCCTTCTTTTCTTTTCTTTTCATTTGTATGTCAGCCCAAGCAGACTGGTGAGTTCAGAAAAATGGATGCAAAAAGGACATGCATCTCATCTGGATTTCTCTATAAGCAGGAATTTGATTTTTCCAATTATATAAATCAGCCATTGAGAATGGAGCATATATCCACACCTTATGTAGCTCCCCCTCAGTTTCTGGCAATAAAATTTCCAATAGGGGCAATTTGAGTTTTTGTCTCAACTGCTCCCTTGGACCAGGTTTGTGGTCCACTTGATCTGTCCCTTCGGTAACCTTTTTGGTTTCCTTCCTCCTGGCCCCACCTAATGGAACCATTTGTTTATTCTAACCAATATCTGATTCCACTGATTATCTCCCTGGGTCTCCTACCCCTTCAGTGTCAACCACTTCATGTTAAAGCTACACAGATGGAGGGCACTGATGTCAGAGACACACTCTCTCTTTCTCTTTTTAAACAGTTAAACCCATCAACAAAGACAAACATGCAAACTAAAACAGCACAGGAACTAAATGTTTCGTTGAGACTCTCTTTTTCTTTTTTGTTTCTTTTCTTTTATCTATGTGTCTTTTGTGGATTCATACGGTGGTTTGGCTAGAAGGGCAAAATTTGGTATCCATATTCTACAATACCCTGCTAAAACCAAAAACCCTCATAATTGTCTCTTATTAGTTGGTTTTGTTGTTAAATCAAATCATTAAGTTTTTCAACACCACTACTCTGTGGGGAATAGACAGCATGAAGTTTCCACTTAATTCCAAAAGCCTAGGAAACAGTTTGTGTCACCTGAGCTGTGAAATATGGGTTAACATGTTTCAGGAATGAAATGAACAGGTAAAATCATTTAAACACACAATAACTACAAGGATGAAACTTTTCTCGTAAATGACCTTAAAACATTTCCTGGGTTGTTACTTTAAGATATAGGGAAGGAAGGAAGGGGAAAAATACTTCTCTTTACTCTGTTTTTGTTGGCCAAACAAACGCAAAGTAAGGACTCCCCCCCCCCCCCGCCCTTCACTCAGTTTTCTGGGCCCGACAAACAGAGAGAAGGCAATTTCTGCCAGTTTAAAATTCTTGTCCTTTTGGATTGGAGACATCTTAGTTTCAATTACCTTGAGAGTGTACAAAGACTTAGGCACACATATACACAAGGACAAGGACCAGGAAGCTGCTTCTTTTTTCCCCACAAGCCATCAGGTTTGGAAATGATAACACACACACACACACACACACACACACACACACACACACACATATATGCACCAATACCATGAAACAACACTTTCAGGCCTGGGGGAGGTTCTGTCGCTTTAAATCTTCAATTTTCTTTCCTTGGGTAACATGTGGCTCATTCTCCAAGCATGAGAAAACTCAGAGCGCAGTTTAAATCCTAACTACACTATAGTTCCCCAGAGCTTCAAGCCCAAGCTGAGAAGCTTACTTATTTTGCCAGTTGGTCAAACATATCAAAATCAATTCAACGTCATTCAATTCTACGTTATTAGTTCTACGTTATACACACCAAAAAATTTCAACAGACATTACATCAAATTAATCAAATACAATTACCTAGGTCTTCCCATTCAACAGGCTTTACCTTTTTATTACCTGCTAAATTTCTTTTGCTCAAAGTTATGCCCGATGTTCTATCTCCTTAAGCACTAGATTGTTAATACTTGTCTCTGCCCTGGGGTGTTCGGTTTCTAATTTTGATCTGCCAGTGGCGCTGGCTAATTTTTAAAGATCCAAACTCTTCTATCTTGATCTCCCAGCCCGTGCTGGCATATTTTTAAAGATCAAGATGTATAGAGACTTTCATTAACACATCGTTTGCATCTCGATGGGGCTCTTGATTCATCTAATGGTGGCCAGAATCTGAGGCCCTACAGAAAGGCACCCCAAATCTTGGCACAATATCTTTTAGTACACACAAAATCAGTAGATCTCTAAATCCTAATTTCTGGGAATATTGTGGGGAAATCTATTTGCCACACAGCACCTGGGAGCCCTGTAGAAGGACTTCCAAAGGAAATTTCCATCCCGTCTTTGGATTGTTTTGTCACAACTGAGACAGGCTGCAGCAACCTGATTAACAACAGCATAAGTGTCTCTAACTACCGATCCCCGCAAACAACCTCCTTGAGCCTTGTACAATAGGGGTGAGGATAATTTCTCTGCCAGAGACTTTACTAAAACTTTCTGAAAGTTTTTTCAACATGTATTGGAGGGGCATTCAAGGAACGCTCCCCACCCTCCTATGTTCTATTTCTAACACACTTTCTGCTGACCTGTGGTCCTGGACATCAGGGTCACCAACAGGAACTGCAGCAGATTAACCTCCCACACAAACCTAGAGCCTCATTAGGATACGCTGGTTCCATTTGGAAGGGATGCTATCCCAGGCTCAGGGGGGGGGGGTGATCGGGCCCCCTCTTCCACTCCTAACTGAGTGGATCTACAATTCTTTTGATACTTTCCTGAAGGCATCTTCTTTCTCAGCCAGCATAATTTTTATTAACTTGTCCTGATCCTGGTCAGATTCTTGGATCGGTGGTGTCCTCTGGATGTCCAAGAGAGGTCGTCAGCCCTCTTCCGGAGAAAGGTCTCCGTTGGCGCCTGAAGACGGGTGAGATGGCCTTGATGTGGCACCGGTTGGTCCGTTCCAACATCAGCGAATATCGCTCTAAATCCTGCCCACGGTCGCCAGAATTGTTGCAGAAAATGACAGGCTTTAGACTTCTCAGGATACAGGAAAAGTTTATTTGGCAGCCAGGTTCAGAAAGTTAATGAAATAGCTAACATTGCAAATTCTGAACAATCTTCATTATTGAAGTACACATTCTTATACATTCTCAAAGGCAGTGTAACACGGAAACACTTAACTCATTTCTTATTGGTTTCCTTGAGGATAAAGGCTGATAAGGAGATGGGGTCTTACTTCTCCTTTTGTTACAGGTAAGGACTACGTGTTATTAACGAACTTTATCTGAACCTTGTGGTTTGGACTTTTGACATAGGGACATTGGCTAGAACATCTTGTGGTTAGAGGCTGATGACATTTCCTTTAAGCAAGCTTCTAACTATCCTTTTTATGCCACGTTTTCATTCTTATATTTTTAATCCATATTTTATTCTACTATAATGGAATAATACAGTTGCAGGTTGCTTATGTTATTTGGGACTTCCCTAAGTGATCAGGTTAAAATTCAGAACATGATTCTATATAGCTTGCAATAATCGGAAAAGACCAGATTCTTCCTCCACTTAGATACTTTGGAAACCCTCAGGAAATTACTGTCTCCTGATTTGGAAACAGAATACTTAGCACCACTTATCCCATTAGCACTAAACAATTTCATGCCATCTTATTTACAGAGGTGGTGCATTTCTATCACCAGGTACAAACTGAAAAGTAAAACATGAGATCAGTGTTTGTGTTCTGACTCAGCAACTGAAGGCACCAAACTATATCTGTTCCCTGTTTTTGAACCCTCTTAATCTTTTCTTCTTCTAGAAGAAAAAACAAATCATTCAGGTCTACTCCTGTCAGCCTTCCCAGCTCCACCTATTTTGCATACAGAGATTAGGCAATAGGGACCTTTGGTTTCTATGGCTATATTTCTCAAGGCCTCTGACTGGCTAAAACCCTCCAGAGTTCCTTTTTTGTCTGTAGCCCTGGAAAGGGAATCTCACTGCCTTATTGTAGGCTGTCAGTTTTGGCTACAAAAGTAAAGGTAAGGCTTTATTTCTAATTCTCAGTGAAAGTGACATGGCTTCCAGAAACTTTGGGCCTTTGTTTACCAACTCCTAGTCAAATCTTCAGGCTTCTTTCATGATTTGAGAGCAGAAAATAATGATACTCCCTCCCCCCCCCCCCAGTTCAGAAAGCAGAGGAAAAAAATCAGTTGTCAAGATGTATATCTCATATAAGAACTCTGTGGTATAAATAATGTAATGTGTTTGAAATTATTTTTGTTGCAATTTTTTAAGAGTGATTTGTGGTGGACGGGGCTATCACCTTGATGGAAGAGTGGGATTTGTGGCTATCCTCAGGCAATATGCTAAAGCAAATTCCACCCAAAATTAACATTTTATGGTTTGCCTATCATGAGAATCTTGCTAGTGTGGTTTGTAAACTGCATTTTTTGATTAATTTTGGAATCCATTCAGCTGTGAGCGGTTTAAAATAGGGTTTAGGGGATCTAGCCTCTGAACTAATATAGAGGAGAGTCTTCTTGACATGGGAGTCTTACCCCACTTCCTGGTTTACTTAAATCACTTAAAAGGGTTTACACATTGCTTTGAATGCTTAAATTTTGACTTATGGAACAAGACATAATCGTGGGTTTACCAATCTGAGTCAGAAACCAACAAACATGTAATGATCTTATCTAGGTTGTCATATAGAACAAAGAATACTGAAATATATGCTCAGTTCAATTTTATTTGTGGTAGAGTAGTGATCAATTTCAAAAAAAATATTCACTCTTAAGCAAAACATTGTAATTTATTTTTATTTGCTAAACAAATATATATTCAATTTGCAAGGTTTTCTGCTTCAAAGACTTTGCATTTATTAATAATTTTCAGTTACAACGCTGTTTTTGAAAATATGGCCATTAGTGTCTGTTAAAAAGATGATGGTGAACTTAACCATAGTCTGTTTAGTTAAATTGACTTTATGGAGATGAAGTATCAAACTGTAAACTAACAATCAGGGACTTTGCATAGCACATTGGCTAAGTATGATTGGCTGATTTTAGTTTAAGGTAAAGGGTGAGCAAAGCCAACATAAAGCAAATGCATTTGCAAACGCAATCTTGATTTCTGGCATCTGCCTACACAATTCTGTGAAATTTCCCAGGCAAGGTTTTTCTGCTGGGATTTCAACTGGATTATCCCTGGCACATCATTAATAACTAGACTACTCACTGCAGGTCCTTGCTTTTCTCTAGAAGGTTGTTTGGTATCTTCTGGTGGATGTAATTCAAATGTTAAAAGCAGCGGTGGGATCCTACCGGTTTAACAAGTGTGTGCACTTTGCCACATGACTCAGCTGAGAAGATAAAAGTAGGTCAAGCGCAGGGTTGGGTGGGCGGGCCCACTTGATTGTGGGAGTGAACGTGTTCGCTCCGAGCTGATTGTCAGAGCTACCTGTTAGGGCAAACCTGTACAAAACAGTAGAATTCCACAAGAATGCCAGGTAGGGTTCATATGCCAAGCTAGACACCATTTACTTTTTCCTTCAACTGTTTTTAAATTGAAAGAATTTTTAAATAAAGAAGTCAGAAGAGTATTGCAAGAGGAAGTATATTTGAACATGTTAGCAGCATCTCTTTTGGACATTAAAGCAATTTCCAGCGTAATATAGTACAAGGTGGACTTCTAATTACACAATTACTGTCCAGAGTTTATTTAACAATATTGGTGGTCATTTTTTAAAATAAATATGGAATGGAATATAAAAGGTGCTTTTAAAAGCTCTAAAATGAAATGTTTGTAAAATATCTAGTCAGAAAGATAAAATTTAAAATTAGTCTTTCGTTTGGCATGATG